>NW_028241176.1:0-92000 GCF_964263255.1 Lissotriton vulgaris | reverse complement strand
CAAAATTGCCATTTTTACAGAGTTTTCCTTACTCAAAAGCTTCCATTTTGACCCGTTCCAGGCACAGAAATGACTTTAAAAACACATAGCGCTGCAGCGCGAGCGCTGCCACTCTTAATTGGGACATTTTTTAATAGCCTCGGGGAATGCAGACTCGGCGCTCATAGAGCTACCAATAGACTTAGGAACGCTTGGGGGCACTGTACTGTCGGCGCTTCATCTTTAACATTAAATTATAGAGGACGTTTCAGCTGCTAGCTTAATCAATTACCTGTGCCTCTGCATAACGCAAGTAGCGTTTATTTCACATAGCTGCCGCCATCTTACGCCTGTTGTTGTTGTTCTGACCGGCCCCCACAACCCGCCCCGCCTCCCTGCTGACCCTCCCTCCCACGAACTGTATTACCTGCCTTGAACCCGTTCGCGCTGTGACCGCCCTGACGAGTTCAGAAGCGGTTGCTCCCTTTGCCCTGCTGCCTGCTCCTGTGCGGTATCGTTACTCAAACTGCTTTGATTTTCATCTGCCTGCATTATTTCCATCAACATTTGATTTGCCTGCATAGCGCTGCAGCGCGAGCGCTGCCACTCTTAATTGGGACATTTTTTAATAGCCTCGGGGAATGCAGACTCGGCGCTCATAGAGCTACCAATAGACTTAGGAACGCTTGGGGGCACTGTACTGTCGGCGCTTCATCTTTAACATTAAATTATAGAGGACGTTTCAGCTGCTAGCTTAATCAATTACCTGTGCCTCTGCATAACGCAAGTAGCATTTATTTCACATAGCTGCCGCCATCTTACGCCTGTTGTTGTTGTTCTGACCGGCCCCCACAGCCCGCCCCGCCTCCCTGCTGACCCTCCCTCGCCCCTCCCCCTCCACTATCCATATATGACCAACGTCTCTACGCGCAGCGTTCACGTGCAGCGACCGCGCCCAATCCGCGCCGAAGGTGCGCCAAAGGTAAGCCCGTCTGCGCCTGGACCGCGCCCAGCGCCAGACCCCCTGCCCCTCGGGCTGCCCAGCCCTCTCGCATTACCTACGATGCTGCCACCCTCCTAGCCCTTAACCCCGGTCGCGCCCCCAACTGCGTCCAAGCCGCTCCTGGACGCACCCATGGCCCGTTCTCCTGCCTCTCCTGCAGATTCATCGGCACCAACAACATCTCCGCTGCGACCACAACACTGACTCCCGACCCCAACCACCTACAATGCATCCTTCTCAACACCCGCTCGGTCCACAAGCACGCCATTGACCTTTGGAACCTACTAGACACCATCTCCCCTGACGTCGCCTTCCTAACGGAAACATGGATGAACGCTTCCTCCGCCCCTGACATCGCCATTGCCATACCTGATGGCTATAAGATCACACACAAGGACCGCACTGACCATACAGGAGGTGGAATCGCTATCGTCCATAAGAAATCAATCCGCATCTCAACCAGCTCTGACGCCAACCTCGCCAACTCCGAACACCTTCACTTCCAGATCCACATCGACCCCAAGACCACACTCAGAGGCACCCTCCTCTACAGACCACCAGGACCCCGCGCAAAATTCAGTGAAGACATCACGGACTTCATCACCCCACACGCGCTCCCCTCCAAAGACTACATCCTTCTGGGAGACCTCAACTTCCACCTTGAAAAGAGCAACGACCGCAACACCGCCACCCTCCTGGACAACCTAGCCAACCTCGGACTTAAACAATTGGTCACTTCCCCCACCCACATCGCAGGTCACACACTCGACCCCATCTTCACCTCCAGCAATCATGTCTCCTTCAGCCACACTACGGATCTCCTCTGGACTGACCACAGCTGCGTTCACTTCACCTACAACAAACCAAACCCATCGTCCACCTCCAACCAACTCTACAAAGAAACTGGAACAAAATCACCACGGAGCAGATCTCCACATCGCTCCTTCAAACCTCCCCAGCCCTCTCTTCTAACGCCAACGAAGCCGCATCTAACCTCACCCTCTGGCTATCCAACACCGCCGACACCTTAGCACCAATGAACAAAACGTCAACACACACTTGGCATCAAGAAGGCCTCATGGTTCAACGATGACCTCAAGAAGTCCAAGAAACTGTGCCGCTCCCTTGAAAAGGCCTGGAAAAAAGACCCATCCACCAGCAACAAGGACGCCTTCAAAAGCGCCATCCGTACTCACCACCAACTGATCCGAAAAGCCAAGAAAACAGCATTCAAAGATCGACTTGACAACAACGCCCACAACAGCAAGGAACTTTTCAACATCGTCAAGGAATTTTCCAACCCCTCGGCCAATGCCAACGACATCTCCCCCTCTCAAACCCTCTGCGATTCCCTAGCCTCTTTCTTCCACAACAAGATTGCTGACATCCACAACAGCTTTGACAACCAACCCGGAAGCCAACCCACCCTACCTTCAGCTGACCATCTTCCCCCCGTTAACACCCTTAACGCCTGGAACCCTATCTCCACTGAGGACACCATCCGCCTGATGAATTCCATCCACTCTGGATCCCCCACAGACCAATGCCCTCACCACATCTTCAACAAAGCAGACTCCGTCATAGCTCCTCACCTCCGAGACGTCATCAATTGCTCCTTCAACTCCGCTACCTTCCCAGATAACTGGAAACACGCTGAACTCACCGCCCTTCTGAAAAAACCAACAGCAGACCCCACCGAACTCAAAAACTACCGCCCCATCTCGCTTCTTCCGTTCCCGGCCAAAGTCATCGAGAAAGCTGTCAACAACCAGCTCGCCGCCTTCCTCGAAGCCAACAATTCACTCGACCCCTCACAATCTGGCTTCCGAGCCAAACACAGTACTGAGACCGCCCTCATCGCAGCAACAGACGACATCCGAACTCTACTGGACAATGGAGACACAGTCGCCCTCATCCTCCTCGACCTTTCTGCAGCCTTCGACACAGTCTGCCACAGCACCCTTTTACACCGCCTCAGAAACATCGGAATCCAAGGAAAGGCACTGGAATGGATCACCTCGTTCCTCACCGGAAGAACCCAGAGAGTCCGCCTCCCACCATTCAAGTCCGAGGCCTCTGAAATCATCTGCGGCGTACCACAAGGATCTTCACTCAGTCCCACCCTCTTCAACGTATATATGAGCCCCCTCGCGGCCATCGCCCGCCAACACAACCTCAACATCATCTCTTACGCGGATGACACTCAACTGATCCTATCTCTCACCAAGGACCCCAGCACCGCCAAAACTAACCTTCACGAAGGAATGAAAGAAGTCGCCGAATGGATGAAACAAAGCCGACTGAAACTGAATTCAGACAAAACAGAAGTCCTCATCTTAGGTAAATCCCCCTCTGCATGGGACAACTCCTGGTGGCCGGAAGCCCTCGGAAATGCACCCATCCCGACAGACCATGCACGGAACCTTGGCGTCATCCTGGATGCCTCACTATCAATGAACAGACAAGTCAGCGCCGTATCCTCTTCCTGCTTTAACATTCTTTGCATGCTCAGAAAAACATTTCGCTGGATCCCCACCGAAACAAGGAAAACAGTCACCCATGCTCTGGTCACGAGCCGACTGGACTACGGAAACACCCTCTACGCAGGTACCACCGCTAAACTCCAGAAGAAACTACAACGAATCCAAAACGCATCAGCCAGGCTCATATTAGACATCCCACGCAACGAACACATCTCTGGTCACCTTAAAGACCTCCACTGGCTACCCGTCAATAAGAGGATCACTTTCCGACTGCTCACCCACGCACACAAATCACTCTACGACATCGGACCAGATTGCCTCAACTCTCGACTGTCCTTCTACTCCCCCTCCCGCCAACTCCGCTCTTCCAGCCAAGCCCTCGCCACTGTACCTCGCATCAACAAGACCACCATGGGAGGCAGATCCTTCTCTCACCTGGCTGCCAAAACATGGAACTCACTCCCCGCCTACCTTCGCCTAACCCAGAATCACCTAGCGTTCAGAAAGCAGCTTAAAACGTGGATATTTGACAAATAATCCTCCTCCTCTTCCTAAGCGCCTTGAAACCCTCTGGGTATGTAGTGCGCTATATAAATTTCATGACTTGACTTGACTTGACTTATTCTAGTTGACAAAGTCATAATTCACATCCAACAGTCATTTAGAGTCAAAAGATTAAATGTTGAAATTTCATCATCATAGACCATTTTGGGATCGTTCGACAGGTCCGGAGTCATTGTTTTTCATCCAAAAATTGATTTTTTGGACTGTACCAAAAATGATTCAAAATGTCAATTGGATCGTGCCTCATGTTGAATAACCACTTTTTAAACCCTCACAGTGACCAAAATTGCCATTTTTACAGAGTTTTGCTTACTCAAAAGCTTCAATTTTGACCCGTTTCAGGCACAGAAATGACTTTAAACACACTTATTTTAGTTGACAAAGTCATAATTCACATCCAACAGTCATTTAGAGTCAAAAGATTAAATGTTGAAATTTCATCCATATTGACCATTTTGGGATCGTTCGACAGGTCCGGAGTCATCGTTTTTCATCCGAAAATTGATTTTTCGGACTGTACCAAAAATGATTCAAAATGTCAATTGGATCGTGCCTCATGTTGAATAACCACTTTTTAAACCCTCACAGTGACCAAAATTGCCATTTTTACAGAGTTTTGCTATCTCAAAAGCTTACATTTTGACCCATTCCAGGCACAGAAATGACTTTAAACACACTTATTCTAGTTGGCAAAGTCATAATTCACATCCAACAGTCATTTAGAGTCAAAAGATTAAATGTTGAAATTTCATCCATATTGACCATTTTGGGATCGTTCGACAGGTCCGGAGTCATCGTTTTTCATCCGAAAATTGATTTTTCGGACTGTACCAAAAATGATTCAAAATGTCAATTGGATCGTGCCTCATGTTGAATAACCACTTTTTAAACCCTCAGAGTGACCAAAATTGCCATTTTTACAGAGTTTTGCTTACTCAAAAGCTTCCATTTTGACCCGTTTCAGGCACAGAAATGACTTTAAACACACTTATTTTAGTTGACAAAGTCATAATTCACATCCAACAGTCATTTAGAGTCAAAAGATTAAATGTTGAAATTTCATCATCATGGACCATTTTGGGATCGTTCGACAGGTCCGGAGTCATCGTTTTTCATCCGAAAATTGAATTTTTGGACTGTACCAAAAATGATTCAAAATGTCAATTGGATCATGCCTCATGTTTAATAACCACTTTTTAAACCCTCACAGTGACCAAAATTGCCATTTTTACAGAGTTTTGCTTACTCAAAAGCTTCCATTTTGACCCGTTCCAGGCACAGAAATGACTTTAAACACCCTTATTCTAGTTGACAAAGTCAAAATTCACATCCAACAGTCATTTAGAGTCAAAAGATTAAATGTTGAAATTTCATCCATATTGACCATTTTGGGATCGTTCGACAGGTCCGGAGTCATCGTTTTTCATCCGAAAATTGATTTTTCGGACTGTACCAAAAATGATTCAAAATGTCAATTGGATCGTGCCTCATGTTGAATAACCACTTTTTAAACCCTCACAGTGACCAAAATTGCCATTTTTACAGAGTTTTGCTATCTCAAAAGCTTCCATTTTGACCCGTTTCAGGCACAGAAATGACTTTAAACACACTTATTTTAGTTGACAAAGTCATAATTCACATCCAACAGTCATTTAGAGTCAAAAGATTAAATGTTGAAATTTCATCATCATAGACCATTTTGGGATCGTTCGACAGGTCCGGAGTCATCGTTTTTCATCCAAAAATTGATTTTTTGGACTGTACCAAAAATGATTCAAAATGTCAATTGGATCGTGCCTCATGTTGAATAACCACTTTTTAAACCCTCACAGTGACCAAAATTGCCATTTTTACAGAGTTTTGCTTACTCAAAAGCTTCCATTTTGACCCGTTTCAGGCACAGAAATGACTTTAAACACACTTATTTTAGTTGACAAAGTCATAATTCACATCCAACAGTCATTTAGAGTCAAAAGATTAAATGTTGAAATTTCATCCATATTGACCATTTTGGGATCGTTCGACAGGTCCGGAGTCATCGTTTTTCATCCGAAAATTGATTTTTTGGACTGTACCAAAAATGATTCAAAATGTCAATTGGATCTTGCCTCATGTTGAATAACCACTTTTTAAACCCTCACAGTGACCAAAATTGCCATTTTTACAGAGTTTTGCTATCTCAAAAGCTTCCATTTTGACCCGTTTCAGGCACAGAAATGACTTTAAACATACTTATTCTAGTTGACAAAGTCATAATTCACATCCAACAGTGATTTAGAGTCAAAAGATTAAATGTTAAAATGTCATCATTATAGACCATTTTGGGATCGTTCGACAGGTCTGGAGTCATCGTTTTTCATCCGAAAATTGATTTTTTGGACTGTACCAAAAATGATTCAAAATGTCAATTGGATCGTGCCTCATGTTGAATAACCACTTTTTAAACCCTCACAGTGACCAAAATTGCCATTTTTACAGAGTTTTGCTTACTCAAAAGCTTCCATTTTGACCCGTTCCAGGCACAGAAATGACTTTAAACACACTTATTCTAGTTGACAAAGTCATAATTCACATCCAACAGTCATTTAGAGTCAAAAGATTAAATGTTGAAATTTCATCCATATTAACCATTTTGGGATCGTTCGACAGGTCCGGAGTCATCGTTTTTCATCCGAAAATTGATTGTTCGGACTGTTCCAAAAATGATTCAAAATGTCAATTGGATCGTGCCTCATGTTGAATAACCACTTTTTAAACCCTCACAGTGACCAAAATTGCCATTTTTACAGAGTTTTGCTTACTCAAAAGCTTCCATTTTGACCCGTTTCAGGCACAGAAATGACTTTAAACACACTTATTTTAGTTGACAAAGTCATAATTCACATCCAACAGTCATTTAGAGTCAAAAGATTAAATGTTGAAATTTCATCCATATTGACCATTTTGGGATCGTTCGACAGGTCCGGAGTCACCGTTTTTCATCCGAAAATTGATTTTTCGGACTGTACCAAAAATGATTCAAAATGTCAATTGGATCGTGCCTCATGTTGAATAACCACTTTTTAAACCCTCACAGTGACCAAAATTGCCATTTTTACAGAGTTTTGCTTACTCAAAAGCTTCCATTTTGACCTGTTTCAGGCACAGAAATGACTTTAAACACACTTATTTTAGTTGACAAAGTCATAATTCACATCCAACAGTCATTTAGAGTCAAAAGATTAAATGTTGAAATTTCATCCATATTGACCATTTTGGGATCGTTCGACAGGTCCGGAGTCATCGTTTTTCATCCAAAAATTGATTTTTCGGACTGTACCAAAAATGATTCAAAATGTCAATTGGATCGTGCCTCATGTTGAATAACCACTTTTTAAACCCTCACAGTGACCAAAATTGCCATTTTTACAGAGTTTTGCTTACTCAAAAGCTTCCATTTTGACCCGTTCCAGGCACAGAAATGACTTTAAACACACTTATTCTAGTTGACAAAGTCATAATTCACATCCAACAGTCATTTAGAGTCAAAAGATTAAATGTTGAAATTTCATCCATATTGACCATTTTGGGATCGTTCGACAGGTCCGGAGTCATCGTTTTTCATCCGAAAATTGATTTTTTGGACTGTACCAAAAATGATTCAAAATGTCAATTGGATCATGCCTCATGTTGAATAACCACTTTTTAACCACATGGCTGCTAGGCGTTTTCCCGTCCTGCGCTAAAAAAACATAAAGTCCATAAATCATGACGAGCTGGCCTTGTCATCCGCGCACGGCAGGTAAGCGCCATGACGAGCCCAGCTCGTCATTAGCTTCGAAGGGGTTAAACCCTCACAGTGACCAAAATTGCCATTTTTACAGAGTTTTGCTATCTCAAAAGCTTCCATTTTGACCCGTTCCAGGCACAGAAATGACTTTAAACACACTTATTCTAGTTGACAAAGTCATAATTCACATCCAACAGTCATTTAGAGTCAAAAGATTTAATGTTGAAATTTCATCCATATTGACCATTTTGGGATCGTTCGACAGGTCCGGAGTCATCGTTTTTCATCCGAAAATTGATTTTTTGGACTGTACCAAAAATGATTCAAAATGTCAATTGGATCGTGCCTCATGTTGAATAACCACTTTTTAAACCCTCACAGTGACCAAAATTGCCATTTTTACAGAGTTTTGCTTACTCAAAAGCTTCCATTTTGACCTGTTTCAGGCACAGAAATGACTTTAAACACACTTATTTTAGTTGACAAAGTCATAATTCACATCCAACAGTCATTTAGAGTCAAAAGATTAAATGTTGAAATTTCATCCATATTGACCATTTTGGGATCGTTCGACAGGTCCGGAGTCATCGTTTTTCATCCGAAAATTGATTTTTCGGACTGTACCAAAAATGATTCAAAATGTCAATTGGATCGTGCCTCATGTTGAATAACCACTTTTTAAACCCTCACAGTGACCAAAATTGCCATTTTTACAGAGTTTTGCTATCTCAAAAGCTTACATTTTGACCCATTCCAGGCACAGAAATGACTTTAAACACACTTATTCTAGTTGGCAAAGTCATAATTCACATCCAACAGTCATTTAGAGTCAAAAGATTAAATGTTGAAATTTCATCCATATTGACCATTTTGGGATCGTTCGACAGGTCCGGAGTCATCGTTTTTCATCCGAAAATTGATTTTTCGGACTGTACCAAAAATGATTCAAAATGTCAATTGGATCGTGCCTCATGTTGAATAACCACTTTTTAAACCCTCACAGTGACCAAAATTGCCATTTTTACAGAGTTTTGCTTACTCAAAAGCTTCCATTTTGACCCGTTTCAGGCACAGAAATGACTTTAAACACACTTATTTTAGTTGACAAAGTCATAATTCACATCCAACAGTCATTTAGAGTCAAAAGATTAAATGTTGAAATTTCATCATCATGGACCATTTTGGGATCGTTCGACAGGTCCGGAGTCATCGTTTTTCATCCGAAAATTGAATTTTTTGACTGTACCAAAAATGATTCAAAATGTCAATTGGATCATGCCTCATGTTTAATAACCACTTTTTAAACCCTCACAGTGACCAAAATTGCCATTTTTACAGAGTTTTGCTTACTCAAAAGCTTCCATTTTGACCCGTTCCAGGCACAGAAATGACTTTAAACACCCTTATTCTAGTTGACAAAGCCAAAATTCACATCCAACAGTCATTTAGAGTCAAAAGATTAAATGTTGAAATTTCATCCATATTGACCATTTTGGGATCGTTCGACAGGTCCGGAGTCATCGTTTTTCATCCGAAAATTGATTTTTCGGACTGTACCAAAAATGATTCAAAATGTCAATTGGATCGTGCCTCATGTTGAATAACCACTTTTTAAACCCTCACAGTGACCAAAATTGCCATTTTTACAGAGTTTTGCTTACTCAAAAGCTTCCATTTTGACCCGTTCCAGGCACAGAAATGACTTTAAACACACTTATTCTAGTTGACAAAGTCATAATTCACATCCAACAGTCATTTAGAGTCAAAAGATTAAATGTTGAAATTTCATCCATATTGACCATTTTGGGATCGTTCGACAGGTCCGGAGTCATCGTTTTTCATCCGAAAATTGATTTTTCGGACTGTACCAAAAATTATTCAAAATGTCAATTGGATCGTGCCTCGTGTTGAATAACCACTTTTTAAACCCTCACAGTGACCAAAATTGCCATTTTTACAGAGTTTTGCTATCTCAAAAGCTTCCATTTTGACCCGTTTCAGGCACAGAAATGACTTTAAACACACTTATTTTAGTTGACAAAGTCATAATTCACATCCAACAGTCATTTAGAGTCAAAAGATTAAATGTTGAAATTTCATCATCATAGACCATTTTGGGATCGTTCGACAGGTCCGGAGTCATCGTTTTTCATCCAAAAATTGATTTTTTGGACTGTACCAAAAATGATTCAAAATGTCAATTGGATCGTGCCTCATGTTGAATAACCACTTTTTAAACCCTCACAGTGACCAAAATTGCCATTTTTACAGAGTTTTGCTTACTCAAAAGCTTCCATTTTGACCCGTTTCAGGCACAGAAATGACTTTAAACACACTTATTTTAGTTGACAAAGTCATAATTCACATCCAACAGTCATTTAGAGTCAAAAGATTAAATGTTGAAATTTCATCCATATTGACCATTTTGGGATCGTTCGACAGGTCCGGAGTCATCGTTTTTCATCCAAAAATTGATTTTTTGGACTGTACCAAAAATGATTCAAAATGTCAATTGGATCGTGCCTCATGTTGAATAACCACTTTTTAAACCCTCACAGTGACCAAAATTGCCATTTTTACAGAGTTTTGCTTACTCAAAAGCTTCCATTTTGACCCGTTTCAGGCACAGAAATGACTTTAAACACACTTATTTTAGTTGACAAAGTCATAATTCACATCCAACAGTCATTTAGAGTCAAAAGATTAAATGTTGAAATTTCATCCATATTGACCATTTTGGGATCGTTCGACAGGTCCGGAGTCATCGTTTTTCATCCGAAAATTGATTTTTTGGACTGTACCAAAAATGATTCAAAATGTCAATTGGATCGTGCCTCATGTTGAATAACCACTTTTTAAACCCTCACAGTGACCAAAATTGCCATTTTTACAGAGTTTTGCTATCTCAAAAGCTTCCATTTTGACCCGTTTCAGGCACAGAAATGACTTTAAACACACTTATTCTAGTTGACAAAGTCATAATTCACATCCAACAGTGATTTAGAGTCAAAAGATTAAATGTTAAAATGTCATCATTATAGACCATTTTGGGATCGTTCGACAGGTCCGGAGTCATCGTTTTTCATCCGAAAATTGATTTTTTGGACTGTACCAAAAATGATTCAAAATGTCAATTGGATCGTGCCTCATGTTGAATAACCACTTTTTAAACCCTCACAGTGACCAAAATTGCCATTTTTACAGAGTTTTGCTTACTCAAAAGCTTCCATTTTGACCCGTTCCAGGCACAGAAATGACTTTAAACACACTTATTCTAGTTGACAAAGTCATAATTCACATCCAACAGTCATTTAGAGTCAAAAGATTAAATGTTGAAATTTCATCCATATTAACCATTTTGGGATCGTTCGACAGGTCCGGAGTCATCGTTTTTCATCCGAAAATTGATTTTTCGGACTGTTCCAAAAATGATTCAAAATGTCAATTGGATCGTGCCTCATGTTGAATAACCACTTTTTAAACCCTCACAGTGACCAAAATTGCCATTTTTACAGAGTTTTGCTTACTCAAAAGCTTCCATTTTGACCCGTTTCAGGCACAGAAATGACTTTAAACACACTTATTTTAGTTGACAAAGTCATAATTCACATCCAACAGTCATTTAGAGTCAAAAGATTAAATGTTGAAATTTCATCCATATTGACCATTTTGGGATCGTTCGACAGGTCCGGAGTCACCGTTTTTCATCCGAAAATTGATTTTTCGGACTGTACCAAAAATGATTCAAAATGTCAATTGGATCGTGCCTCATGTTGAATAACCACTTTTTAAACCCTCACAGTGACCAAAATTGCCATTTTTACAGAGTTTTGCTTACTCAAAAGCTTCCATTTTGACCGGTTTCAGGCACAGAAATGACTTTAAACACACTTATTTTAGTTGACAAAGTCATAATTCACATCCAACAGTCATTTAGAGTCAAAAGATTAAATGTTGAAATTTCATCCATATTGACCATTTTGGGATCGTTCGACAGGTCCGGAGTCATCGTTTTTCATCCGAAAATTGATTTTTCGGACTGTACCAAAAATGATTCAAAATGTCAATTGGATCGTGCCTCATGTTGAATAACCACTTTTTAAACCCTCACAGTGACCAAAATTGCCATTTTTACAGAGTTTTGCTTACTCAAAAGCTTCCATTTTGACCCGTTCCAGGCACAGAAATGACTTTAAACACACTTATTCTAGTTGACAAAGTCATAATTCACATCCAACAGTCATTTAGAGTCAAAAGATTAAATGTTGAAATTTCATCCATATTGACCATTTTGGGATCGTTCGACAGGTCCGGAGTCATCGTTTTTCATCCGAAAATTGATTTTTTGGACTGTACCAAAAATGATTCAAAATGTCAATTGGATCATGCCTCATGTTGAATAACCACTTTTTAACCACATGGCTGCTAGGCGTTTTCCCGTCCTGCGCTAAAAAAACATAAAGTCCATAAATCATGACGAGCTGGCCTTGTCATCCGCGCACGGCAGGTAAGCGCCATGACGAGCCCAGCTCGTCATTAGCTTCGAAGGGGTTAAACCCTCACAGTGACCAAAATTGCCATTTTTACAGAGTTTTGCTATCTCAAAAGCTTCCATTTTGACCCGTTCCAGGCACAGAAATGACTTTAAACACACTTATTCTAGTTGACAAAGTCATAATTCACATCCAACAGTCATTTAGAGTCAAAAGATTAAATGTTGAAATTTCATCCATATTGACCATTTTGGGATCGTTCGACAGGTCCGGAGTCATCGTTTTTCATCCGAAAATTGATTTTTCGGACTGTACCAAAAATGATTCAAAATGTCAATTGGATCGTGCCTCATGTTGAATAACCACTTTTTAAACCCTCACAGTGACCAAAATTGCCATTTTTACAGAGTTTTGCTATCTCAAAAGCTTACATTTTGACCCATTCCAGGCACAGAAATGACTTTAAACACAATTATTCTAGTTGGCAAAGTCATAATTCACATCCAACAGTCATTTAGAGTCAAAAGATTAAATGTTGAAATTTCATCCATATTGACCATTTTGGGATCGTTCGACAGGTCCGGAGTCATCGTTTTTCATCCGAAAATTGATTTTTCGGACTGTACCAAAAATGATTCAAAATGTCAATTGGATCGTGCCTCATGTTGAATAACCACTTTTTAAACCCTCACAGTGACCAAAATTGCCATTTTTACAGAGTTTTGCTTACTCAAAAGCTTCCATTTTGACCCGTTTCAGGCACAGAAATGACTTTAAACACACTTATTTTAGTTGACAAAGTCATAATTCACATCCAACAGTCATTTAGAGTCAAAAGATTAAATGTTGAAATTTCATCATCATGGACCATTTTGGGATCGTTCGACAGGTCCGGAGTCATCGTTTTTCATCCGAAAATTGAATTTTTGGACTGTACCAAAAATGATTCACAATGTCAATTGGATCGTGCCTCATGTTGAATAACCACTTTTTAAACCCTCACAGTGACCAAAATTGCCATTTTTACAGAGTTTTGCTTACTCAAAAGCTTCCATTTTGACCCGTTCCAGGCACAGAAATGACTTTAAACACACTTATTCTAGTTGACAAAGTCATAATTCACATCCAACAGTCATTTAGAGTCAAAAGATTAAATGTTGAAATTTCATCCATATTAACCATTTTGGGATCGTTCGACAGGTCCGGAGTCATCGTTTTTCATCCGAAAATTGATTTTTCGGACTGTTCCAAAAATGATTCAAAATGTCAATTGGATCGTGCCTCATGTTGAATAACCACTTTTTAAACCCTCACAGTGACCAAAATTGCCATTTTTACAGAGTTTTGCTTACTCAAAAGCTTCCATTTTGACCCGTTTCAGGCACAGAAATGACTTTAAACACACTTATTTTAGTTGACAAAGTCATAATTCACATCCAACAGTCATTTAGAGTCAAAAGATTAAATGTTGAAATTTCATCCATATTGACCATTTTGGGATCGTTCGACAGGTCCGGAGTCATCGTTTTTCATCCGAAAATTGATTTTTCGGACTGTACCAAAAATTATTCAAAAGGTCAATTGGATCGTGCCTCGTGTTGAATAACCACTTTTTAAACCCTCACAGTGACCAAAATTGCCATTTTTACAGAGTTTTGCTATCTCAAAAGCTTCCATTTTGACCCGTTTCAGGCACAGAAATGACTTTAAACACACTTATTTTAGTTGACAAAGTCATAATTCACATCCAACAGTCATTTAGAGTCAAAAGATTAAATGTTGAAATTTCATCATCATAGACCATTTTGGGATCGTTCGACAGGTCCGGAGTCATCGTTTTTCATCCAAAAATTGATTTTTTGGACTGTACCAAAAATGATTCAAAATGTCAATTGGATCGTGCCTCATGTTGAATAACCACTTTTTAAACCCTCACAGTGACCAAAATTGCCATTTTTACAGAGTTTTGCTTACTCAAAAGCTTCCATTTTGACCCGTTTCAGGCACAGAAATGACTTTAAACACACTTATTCTAGTTGACAAAGTCATAATTCACATCCAACAGTCATTTAGAGTCAAAAGATTAAATGTTGAAATTTCATCCATATTAACCATTTTGGGATCGTTCGACAGGTCCGGAGTCATCGTTTTTCATCCGAAAATTGATTTTTCGGACTGTTCCAAAAATGATTCAAAATGTCAATTGGATCGTGCCTCATGTTGAATAACCACTTTTTAAACCCTCACAGTGACCAAAATTGCCATTTTTACAGAGTTTTGCTTACTCAAAAGCTTCCATTTTGACCCGTTTCAGGCACAGAAATGACTTTAAACACACTTATTTTAGTTGACAAAGTCATAATTCACATCCAACAGTCATTTAGAGTCAAAAGATTAAATGTTGAAATTTCATCCATATTGACCATTTTGGGATCGTTCGACAGGTCCGGAGTCATCGTTTTTCATCCGAAAATTGATTTTTCGGACTGTACCAAAAATGATTCAAAATGTCAATTGGATCGTGCCTCATGTTGAATAACCACTTTTTAAACCCTCACAGTGACCAAAATTGCCATTTTTACAGAGTTTTGCTTACTCAAAAGCTTCCATTTTGACCCGTTCCAGGCACAGAAATGACTTTAAACACACTTATTCTAGTTGACAAAGTCATAATTCACATCCAACAGTCATTTAGAGTCAAAAGATTAAATGTTGAAATTTCATCCATATTGACCATTTTGGGATCGTTCGACAGGTCCGGAGTCATCGTTTTTCATCCGAAAATTGATTTTTTGGACTGTACCAAAAATGATTCAAAATGTCAATTGGATCATGCCTCATGTTGAATAACCACTTTTTTAACCACATGGCTGCTAGGCGTTTTCCCGTCCTGCGCTAAAAAAACATAAAGTCCATAAATCATGACGAGCTGGCCTTGTCATCCGCGCACGGCAGGTAAGCGCCATGACGAGCCCAGCTCGTCATTAGCTTCGAAGGGGTTAAACCCTCACAGTGACCAAAATTGCCATTTTTACAGAGTTTTGCTTACTCAAAAGCTTCCATTTTGACCCGTTTCAGGCACAGAAATGACTTTAAACACACTTATTCTAGTTGACAAAGTCATAATTCACATCCAACAGTCATTTAGAGTCAAAAGATTAAATGTTGAAATTTCATCCATATTGACCATTTTGGGATCGTTCGACAGGTCCGGAGTCACCGTTTTTCATCCGAAAATTGATTTTTCGGACTGTACCAAAAATGATTCAAAATGTCAATTGGATCGTGCCTCATGTTGAATAACCACTTTTTAAACCCTCACAGTGACCAAAATTGCCATTTTTACAGAGTTTTGCTTACTCAAAAGCTTCCATTTTGACCGGTTTCAGGCACAGAAATGACTTTAAACACACTTATTTTAGTTGACAAAGTCATAATTCACATCCAACAGTCATTTAGAGTCAAAAGATTAAATGTTGAAATTTCATCCATATTGACCATTTTGGGATCGTTCGACAGGTCCGGAGTCATCGTTTTTCATCCGAAAATTGATTTTTCGGACTGTACCAAAAATGATTCAAAATGTCAATTGGATCGTGCCTCATGTTGAATAACCACTTTTTAAACCCTCACAGTGACCAAAATTGCCATTTTTACAGAGTTTTGCTTACTCAAAAGCTTCCATTTTGACCCGTTCCAGGCACAGAAATGACTTTAAACACACTTATTCTAGTTGACAAAGTCATAATTCACATCCAACAGTCATTTAGAGTCAAAAGATTAAATGTTGAAATTTCATCCATATTGACCATTTTGGGATCGTTCGACAGGTCCGGAGTCATCGTTTTTCATCCGAAAATTGATTTTTTGGACTGTACCAAAAATGATTCAAAATGTCAATTGGATCATGCCTCATGTTGAATAACCACTTTTTAACCACATGGCTGCTAGGCGTTTTCCCGTCCTGCGCTAAAAAAACATAAAGTCCATAAATCATGACGAGCTGGCCTTGTCATCCGCGCACGGCAGGTAAGCGCCATGACGAGCCCAGCTCGTCATTAGCTTCGAAGGGGTTAAACCCTCACAGTGACCAAAATTGCCATTTTTACAGAGTTTTGCTATCTCAAAAGCTTCCATTTTGACCCGTTCCAGGCACAGAAATGACTTTAAACACACTTATTCTAGTTGACAAAGTCATAATTCACATCCAACAGTCATTTAGAGTCAAAAGATTAAATGTTGAAATTTCATCCATATTGACCATTTTGGGATCGTTCGACAGGTCCGGAGTCATCGTTTTTCATCCGAAAATTGATTTTTCGGACTGTACCAAAAATGATTCAAAATGTCAATTGGATCGTGCCTCATGTTGAATAACCACTTTTTAAACCCTCACAGTGACCAAAATTGCCATTTTTACAGAGTTTTGCTATCTCAAAAGCTTACATTTTGACCCATTCCAGGCACAGAAATGACTTTAAACACACTTATTCTAGTTGGCAAAGTCATAATTCACATCCAACAGTCATTTAGAGTCAAAAGATTAAATGTTGAAATTTCATCCATATTGACCATTTTGGGATCGTTCGACAGGTCCGGAGTCATCGTTTTTCATCCGAAAATTGATTTTTCGGACTGTACCAAAAATGATTCAAAATGTCAATTGGATCGTGCCTCATGTTGAATAACCACTTTTTAAACCCTCACAGTGACCAAAATTGCCATTTTTACAGAGTTTTGCTTACTCAAAAGCTTCCATTTTGACCCGTTTCAGGCACAGAAATGACTTTAAACACACTTATTTTAGTTGACAAAGTCATAATTCACATCCAACAGTCATTTAGAGTCAAAAGATTAAATGTTGAAATTTCATCATCATGGACCATTTTGGGATCGTTCGACAGGTCCGGAGTCATCGTTTTTCATCCGAAAATTGAATTTTTGGACTGTACCAAAAATGATTCACAATGTCAATTGGATCATGCCTCATGTTTAATAACCACTTTTTAAACCCTCACAGTGACCAAAATTGCCATTTTTACAGAGTTTTGCTTACTCAAAAGCTTCCATTTTGACCCGTTCCAGGCACAGAAATGACTTTAAACACCCTTATTCTAGTTGACAAAGTCAAAATTCACATCCAACAGTCATTTAGAGTCAAAAGATTAAATGTTGAAATTTCATCCATATTGACCATTTTGGGATCGTTCGACAGGTCCGGAGTCATCGTTTTTCATCCGAAAATTGATTTTTCGGACTGTACCAAAAATGATTCAAAATGTCAATTGGATCGTGCCTCATGTTGAATAACCACTTTTTAAACCCTCACAGTGACCAAAATTGCCATTTTTACAGAGTTTTGCTTACTCAAAAGCTTCCATTTTGACCCGTTCCAGGCACAGAAATGACTTTAAACACACTTATTCTAGTTGACAAAGTCATAATTCACATCCAACAGTCATTTAGAGTCAAAAGATTAAATGTTGAAATTTCATCCATATTGACCATTTTGGGATCGTTCGACAGGTCCGGAGTCATCGTTTTTCATCCGAAAATTGATTTTTCGGACTGTACCAAAAATTATTCAAAATGTCAATTGGATCGTGCCTCGTGTTGAATAACCACTTTTTAAACCCTCACAGTGACCAAAATTGCCATTTTTACAGAGTTTTGCTATCTCAAAAGCTTCCATTTTGACCCGTTTCAGGCACAGAAATGACTTTAAACACACTTATTTTAGTTGACAAAGTCATAATTCACATCCAACAGTCATTTAGAGTCAAAAGATTAAATGTTGAAATTTCATCATCATAGACCATTTTTGGATCGTTCGACAGGTCCGGAGTCATCGTTTTTCATCCAAAAATTGATTTTTTGGACTGTACCAAAAATGATTCAAAATGTCAATTGGATCGTGCCTCATGTTGAATAACCACTTTTTAAACCCTCACAGTGACCAAAATTGCCATTTTTACAGAGTTTTGCTTACTCAAAAGCTTCCATTTTGACCCGTTTCAGGCACAGAAATGACTTTAAACACACTTATGTTAGTTGACAAAGTCATAATTCACATCCAACAGTCATTTAGAGTCAAAAGATTAAATGTTGAAATTTCATCCATATTGACCATTTTGGGATCGTTCGACAGGTCCGGAGTCATCGTTTTTCATCCGAAAATTGATTTTTTGGACTGTACCAAAAATGATTCAAAATGTCAATTGGATCGTGCCTCATGTTGAATAACCACTTTTTAAACCCTCACAGTGACCAAAATTGCCATTTTTACAGAGTTTTGCTTACTCAAAAGCTTCCATTTTGACCCGTTCCAGGCACAGAAATGACTTTAAACACACTTATTCTAGTTGACAAAGTCATAATTCACATCCAACAGTCATTTAGAGTCAAAAGATTAAATGTTGAAATTTCATCCATATTAACCATTTTGGGATCGTTCGACAGGTCCGGAGTCATCGTTTTTCATCCGAAAATTGATTTTTCGGACTGTTCCAAAAATGATTCAAAATGTCAATTGGATCGTGCCTCATGTTGAATAACCACTTTTTAAACCCTCACAGTGACCAAAATTGCCATTTTTACAGAGTTTTGCTTACTCAAAAGCTTCCATTTTGACCCGTTTCAGGCACAGAAATGACTTTAAACACACTTATTTTAGTTGACAAAGTCATAATTCACATCCAACAGTCATTTAGAGTCAAAAGATTAAATGTTGAAATTTCATCCATATTGACCATTTTGGGATCGTTCGACAGGTCCGGAGTCATCGTTTTTCATCCGAAAATTGATTTTTCGGACTGTACCAAAAATTATTCAAAAGGTCAATTGGATCGTGCCTCGTGTTGAATAACCACTTTTTAAACCCTCACAGTGACCAAAATTGCCATTTTTACAGAGTTTTGCTATCTCAAAAGCTTCCATTTTGACCCGTTTCAGGCACAGAAATGACTTTAAACACACTTATTTTAGTTGACAAAGTCATAATTCACATCCAATAGTCATTTAGAGTCAAAAGATTAAATGTTGAAATTTCATCATCATAGACCATTTTGGGATCGTTCGACAGGTCCGGAGTCATCGTTTTTCATCCAAAAATTGATTTTTTGGACTGTACCAAAAATGATTCAAAATGTCAATTGGATCGTGCCTCATGTTGAATAACCACTTTTTAAACCCTCACAGTGACCAAAATTGCCATTTTTACAGAGTTTTGCTTACTCAAAAGCTTCCATTTTGACCCGTTTCAGGCACAGAAATGACTTTAAACACACTTATTTTAGTTGACAAAGTCATAATTCACATCCAACAGTCATTTAGAGTCAAAAGATTAAATGTTGAAATTTCATCCATATTGACCATTTTGGGATCGTTCGACAGGTCCGGAGTCATCGTTTTTCATCCGAAAATTGATTTTTTGGACTGTACCAAAAATGATTCAAAATGTCAATTGGATCGTGCCCCATGTTGAATAACCACTTTTTAAACCCTCACAGTGACCAAAATTGCCATTTTTACAGAGTTTTGCTTACTCAAAAGCTTCCATTTTGACCCGTTCCAGGCACAGAAATGACTTTAAACACACTTATTCTAGTTGACAAAGTCATAATTCACATCCAACAGTCATTTAGAGTCAAAAGATTAAATGTTGAAATTTCATCCATATTAACCATTTTGGGATCGTTCGACAGGTCCGGAGTCATCGTTTTTCATCCGAAAATTGATTTTTCGGACTGTTCCAAAAATGATTCAAAATGTCAATTGGATCGTGCCTCATGTTGAATAACCACTTTTTAAACCCTCACAGTGACCAAAATTGCCATTTTTACAGAGTTTTGCTTACTCAAAAGCTTCCATTTTGACCCGTTTCAGGCACAGAAATGACTTTAAACACACTTATTTTAGTTGACAAAGTCATAATTCACATCCAACAGTCATTTAGAGTCAAAAGATTAAATGTTGAAATTTCATCCATATTGACCATTTTGGGATCGTTCGACAGGTCCGGAGTCATCGTTTTTCATCCGAAAATTGATTTTTCGGACTGTACCAAAAATTATTCAAAAGGTCAATTGGATCGTGCCTCGTGTTGAATAACCACTTTTTAAACCCTCACAGTGACCAAAATTGCCATTTTTACAGAGTTTTGCTATCTCAAAAGCTTCCATTTTGACCCGTTTCAGGCACAGAAATGACTTTAAACACACTTATTTTAGTTGACAAAGTCATAATTCACATCCAACAGTCATTTAGAGTCAAAAGATTAAATGTTGAAATTTCATCATCATAGACCATTTTGGGATCGTTCGACAGGTCCGGAGTCATCGTTTTTCATCCAAAAATTGATTTTTTGGACTGTACCAAAAATGATTCAAAATGTCAATTGGATCGTGCCTCATGTTGAATAACCACTTTTTAAACCCTCACAGTGACCAAAATTGCCATTTTTACAGAGTTTTGCTTACTCAAAAGCTTCCATTTTGACCCGTTTCAGGCACAGAAATGACTTTAAACACACTTATTTTAGTTGACAAAGTCATAATTCACATCCAACAGTCATTTAGAGTCAAAAGATTAAATGTTGAAATTTCATCCATATTGACCATTTTGGGATCGTTCGACAGGTCCGGAGTCATCGTTTTTCATCCGAAAATTGATTTTTCGGACTGTTCCAAAAATGATTCAAAATGTCAATTGGATCGTGCCTCATGTTGAATAACCACTTTTTAAACCCTCACAGTGACCAAAATTGCCATTTTTACAGAGTTTTGCTTACTCAAAAGCTTCCATTTTGACCCGTTTCAGGCACAGAAATGACTTTAAACACACTTATTTTAGTTGACAAAGTCATAATTCACATCCAACAGTCATTTAGAGTCAAAAGATTAAATGTTGAAATTTCATCCATATTGACCATTTTGGGATCGTTCGACAGGTCCGGAGTCACCGTTTTTCATCCGAAAATTGATTTTTCGGACTGTACCAAAAATGATTCAAAATGTCAATTGGATCGTGCCTCATGTTGAATAACCACTTTTTAAACCCTCACAGTGACCAAAATTGCCATTTTTACAGAGTTTTGCTTACTCAAAAGCTTCCATTTTGACCTGTTTCAGGCACAGAAATGACTTTAAACACACTTATTTTAGTTGACAAAGTCATAATTCACATCCAACAGTCATTTAGAGTCAAAAGATTAAATGTTGAAATTTCATCCATATTGACCATTTTGGGATCGTTCGACAGGTCCGGAGTCATCGTTTTTCATCCGAAAATTGATTTTTCGGACTGTACCAAAAATGATTCAAAATGTCAATTGGATCGTGCCTCATGTTGAATAACCACTTTTTAAACCCTCACAGTGACCAAAATTGCCATTTTTACAGAGTTTTGCTTACTCAAAAGCTTCCATTTTGACCCGTTCCAGGCACAGAAATGACTTTAAACACACTTATTCTAGTTGACAAAGTCATAATTCACATCCAACAGTCATTTAGAGTCAAAAGATTAAATGTTGAAATTTCATCCATATTGACCATTTTGGGATCGTTCGACAGGTCCGGAGTCATCGTTTTTCATCCGAAAATTGATTTTTTGGACTGTACCAAAAATGATTCAAAATGTCAATTGGATCATGCCTCATGTTGAATAACCACTTTTTAACCACATGGCTGCTAGGCGTTTTCCCGTCCTGCGCTAAAAAAACATAAAGTCCATAAATCATGACGAGCTGGCCTTGTCATCCGCGCACGGCAGGTAAGCGCCATGACGAGCCCAGCTCGTCATTAGCTTCGAAGGGGTTAAACCCTCACAGTGACCAAAATTGCCATTTTTACAGAGTTTTGCTATCTCAAAAGCTTCCATTTTGACCCGTTCCAGGCACAGAAATGACTTTAAACACACTTATTCTAGTTGACAAAGTCATAATTCACATCCAACAGTCATTTAGAGTCAAAAGATTAAATGTTGAAATTTCATCCATATTGACCATTTTGGGATCGTTCGACAGGTCCGGAGTCATCGTTTTTCATCCGAAAATTGATTTTTCGGATTGTACCAAAAATGATTCAAAATGTCAATTGGATCGTGCCTCATGTTGAATAACCACTTTTTAAACCCTCACAGTGACCAAAATTGCCATTTTTACAGAGTTTTGCTTACTCAAAAGCTTCCATTTTGACCCGTTCCAGGCACAGAAATGACTTTAAACACACTTATTCTAGTTGACAAAGTCATAATTCACATCCAACAGTCATTTAGAGTCAAAAGATTAAATGTTGAAATTTCATCCATATTGACCATTTTGGGATCGTTCGACAGGTCCGGAGTCATCGTTTTTCATCCGAAAATTGATTTTTCGGACTGTACCAAAAATTATTCAAAATGTCAATTGGATCGTGCCTCGTGTTGAATAACCACTTTTTAAACCCTCACAGTGACCAAAATTGCCATTTTTACAGAGTTTTGCTATCTCAAAAGCTTCCATTTTGACCCGTTTCAGGCACAGAAATGACTTTAAACACACTTATTTTAGTTGACAAAGTCATAATTCACATCCAACAGTCATTTAGAGTCAAAAGATTAAATGTTGAAATTTCATCATCATAGACCATTTTTGGATCGTTCGACAGGTCCGGAGTCATCGTTTTTCATCCAAAAATTGATTTTTTGGACTGTACCAAAAATGATTCAAAATGTCAATTGGATCGTGCCTCATGTTGAATAACCACTTTTTAAACCCTCACAGTGACCAAAATTGCCATTTTTACAGAGTTTTGCTTACTCAAAAGCTTCCATTTTGACCCGTTTCAGGCACAGAAATGACTTTAAACACACTTATTTTAGTTGACAAAGTCATAATTCACATCCAACAGTCATTTAGAGTCAAAAGATTAAATGTTGAAATTTCATCCATATTGACCTTTTTGGGATCGTTCGACAGGTCCGGAGTCATCGTTTTTCATCCGAAAATTGATTTTTTGGACTGTACCAAAAATGATTCAAAATGTCAATTGGATCGTGCCTCATGTTGAATAACCACTTTTTAAACCCTCACAGTGACCAAAATTGCCATTTTTACAGAGTTTTGCTTACTCAAAAGCTTCCATTTTGACCCGTTCCAGGCACAGAAATGACTTTAAACACACTTATTCTAGTTGACAAAGTCATAATTCACATCCAACAGTCATTTAGAGTCAAAAGATTAAATGTTGAAATTTCATCCATATTAACCATTTTGGGATCGTTCGACAGGTCCGGAGTCATCGTTTTTCATCCGAAAATTGATTTTTCGGACTGTTCCAAAAATGATTCAAAATGTCAATTGGATCGTGCCTCATGTTGAATAACCACTTTTTAAACCCTCACAGTGACCAAAATTGCCATTTTTACAGAGTTTTGCTTACTCAAAAGCTTCCATTTTGACCCGTTTCAGGCACAGAAATGACTTTAAACACACTTATTTTAGTTGACAAAGTCATAATTCACATCCAACAGTCATTTAGAGTCAAAAGATTAAATGTTGAAATTTCATCCATATTGACCATTTTGGGATCGTTCGACAGGTCCGGAGTCATCGTTTTTCATCCGAAAATTGATTTTTCGGACTGTACCAAAAATTTTTCAAAAGGTCAATTGGATCGTGCCTCGTGTTGAATAACCACTTTTTAAACCCTCACAGTGACCAAAATTGCCATTTTTACAGAGTTTTGCTATCTCAAAAGCTTCCATTTTGACCCGTTTCAGGCACAGAAATGACTTTAAACACACTTATTTTAGTTGACAAAGTCATAATTCACATCCAACAGTCATTTAGAGTCAAAAGATTAAATGTTGAAATTTCATCATCATAGACCATTTTGGGATCGTTCGACAGGTCCGGAGTCATCGTTTTTCATCCAAAAATTGATTTTTTGGACTGTACCAAAAATGATTCAAAATGTCAATTGGATCGTGCCTCATGTTGAATAACCACTTTTTAAACCCTCACAGTGACCAAAATTGCCATTTTTACAGAGTTTTGCTTACTCAAAAGCTTCCATTTTGACCCGTTTCAGGCACAGAAATGACTTTAAACACACTTATTTTAGTTGACAAAGTCATAATTCACATCCAACAGTCATTTAGAGTCAAAAGATTAAATGTTGAAATTTCATCCATATTGACCATTTTGGGATCGTTCGACAGGTCCGGAGTCATCGTTTTTCATCCGAAAATTGATTTTTTGGACTGTACCAAAAATGATTCAAAATGTCAATTGGATCGTGCCTCATGTTGAATAACCACTTTTTAAACCCTCACAGTGACCAAAATTGCCATTTTTACAGAGTTTTGCTATCTCAAAAGCTTCCATTTTGACCCGTTTCAGGCACAGAAATGACTTTAAACACACTTATTCTAGTTGACAAAGTCATAATTCACATCCAACAGTGATTTAGAGTCAAAAGATTAAATGTTAAAATGTCATCATTATAGACCATTTTGGGATCGTTCGACAGGTCCGGAGTCATCGTTTTTCATCCGAAAATTGATTTTTTGGACTGTACCAAAAATGATTCAAAATGTCAATTGGATCGTGCCTCATGTTGAATAACCACTTTTTAAACCCTCACAGTGACCAAAATTGCCATTTTTACAGAGTTTTGCTTACTCAAAAGCTTCCATTTTGACCCGTTCCAGGCACAGAAATGACTTTAAACACACTTATTCTAGTTGACAAAGTCATAATTCACATCCAACAGTCATTTAGAGTCAAAAGATTAAATGTTGAAATTTCATCCATATTAACCATTTTGGGATCGTTCGACAGGTCCGGAGTCATCGTTTTTCATCCGAAAATTGATTTTTCGGACTGTTCCAAAAATGATTCAAAATGTCAATTGGATCGTGCCTCATGTTGAATAACCACTTTTTAAACCCTCACAGTGACCAAAATTGCCATTTTTACAGAGTTTTGCTTACTCAAAAGCTTCCATTTTGACCCGTTTCAGGCACAGAAATGACTTTAAACACACTTATTTTAGTTGACAAAGTCATAATTCACATCCAACAGTCATTTAGAGTCAAAAGATTAAATGTTGAAATTTCATCCATATTGACCATTTTGGGATCGTTCGACAGGTCCGGAGTCACCGTTTTTCATCCGAAAATTGATTTTTCGGACTGTACCAAAAATGATTCAAAATGTCAATTGGATCGTGCCTCATGTTGAATAACCACTTTTTAAACCCTCACAGTGACCAAAATTGCCATTTTTACAGAGTTTTGCTTACTCAAAAGCTTCCATTTTGACCTGTTTCAGGCACAGAAATGACTTTAAACACACTTATTTTAGTTGACAAAGTCATAATTCACATCCAACAGTCATTTAGAGTCAAAAGATTAAATGTTGAAATTTCATCCATATTGACCATTTTGGGATCGTTCGACAGGTCCGGAGTCATCGTTTTTCATCCGAAAATTGATTTTTCGGACTGTACCAAAAATGATTCAAAATGTCAATTGGATCGTGCCTCATGTTGAATAACCACTTTTTAAACCCTCACAGTGACCAAAATTGCCATTTTTACAGAGTTTTGCTTACTCAAAAGCTTCCATTTTGACCCGTTCCAGGCACAGAAATGACTTTAAACACACTTATTCTAGTTGACAAAGTCATAATTCACATCCAACAGTCATTTAGAGTCAAAAGATTAAATGTTGAAATTTCATCCATATTGACCATTTTGGGATCGTTCGACAGGTCCGGAGTCATCGTTTTTCATCCGAAAATTGATTTTTTGGACTGTACCAAAAATGATTCAAAATGTCAATTGGATCATGCCTCATGTTGAATAACCACTTTTTAACCACATGGCTGCTAGGCGTTTTCCCGTCCTGCGCTAAAAAAACATAAAGTCCATAAATCATGACGAGCTGGCCTTGTCATCCGCGCACGGCAGGTAAGCGCCATGACGAGCCCAGCTCGTCATTAGCTTCGAAGGGGTTAAACCCTCACAGTGACCAAAATTGCCATTTTTACAGAGTTTTGCTATCTCAAAAGCTTCCATTTTGACCCGTTCCAGGCACAGAAATGACTTTAAACACACTTATTCTAGTTGACAAAGTCATAATTCACATCCAACAGTCATTTAGAGTCAAAAGATTTAATGTTGAAATTTCATCCATATTGACCATTTTGGGATCGTTCGACAGGTCCGGAGTCATCGTTTTTCATCCGAAAATTGATTTTTTGGACTGTACCAAAAATGATTCAAAATGTCAATTGGATCGTGCCTCATGTTGAATAACCACTTTTTAAACCCTCACAGTGACCAAAATTGCCATTTTTACAGAGTTTTGCTTACTCAAAAGCTTCCATTTTGACCTGTTTCAGGCACAGAAATGACTTTAAACACACTTATTTTAGTTGACAAAGTCATAATTCACATCCAACAGTCATTTAGAGTCAAAAGATTAAATGTTGAAATTTCATCCATATTGACCATTTTGGGATCGTTCGACAGGTCCGGAGTCATCGTTTTTCATCCGAAAATTGATTTTTCGGACTGTACCAAAAATGATTCAAAATGTCAATTGGATCGTGCCTCATGTTGAATAACCACTTTTTAAACCCTCACAGTGACCAAAATTGCCATTTTTACAGAGTTTTGCTTACTCAAAAGCTTCCATTTTGACCCGTTCCAGGCACAGAAATGACTTTAAACACACTTATTCTAGTTGACAAAGTCATAATTCACATCCAACAGTCATTTAGAGTCAAAAGATTAAATGTTGAAATTTCATCCATATTGACCATTTTGGGATCGTTCGACAGGTCCGGAGTCATCGTTTTTCATCCGAAAATTGATTTTTTGGACTGTACCAAAAATGATTCAAAATGTCAATTGGATCATGCCTCATGTTGAATAACCACTTTTTAACCACATGGCTGCTAGGCGTTTTCCCGTCCTGCGCTAAAAAAACATAAAGTCCATAAATCATGACGAGCTGGCCTTGTCATCCGCGCACGGCAGGTAAGCGCCATGACGAGCCCAGCTCGTCATTAGCTTCGAAGGGGTTAAACCCTCACAGTGACCAAAATTGCCATTTTTACAGAGTTTTGCTTACTCAAAAGCTTCCATTTTGACCCGTTTCAGGCACAGAAATGACTTTAAACACACTTATTCTAGTTGACAAAGTCATAATTCACATCCAACAGTCATTTAGAGTCAAAAGATTAAATGTTGAAATTTCATCCATATTGACCATTTTGGGATCGTTCGACAGGTCCGGAGTCACCGTTTTTCATCCGAAAATTGATTTTTCGGACTGTACCAAAAATGATTCAAAATGTCAATTGGATCGTGCCTCATGTTGAATAACCACTTTTTAAACCCTCACAGTGACCAAAATTGCCATTTTTACAGAGTTTTGCTTACTCAAAAGCTTCCATTTTGACCGGTTTCAGGCACAGAAATGACTTTAAACACACTTATTTTAGTTGACAAAGTCATAATTCACATCCAACAGTCATTTAGAGTCAAAAGATTAAATGTTGAAATTTCATCCATATTGACCATTTTGGGATCGTTCGACAGGTCCGGAGTCATCGTTTTTCATCCGAAAATTGATTTTTCGGACTGTACCAAAAATGATTCAAAATGTCAATTGGATCGTGCCTCATGTTGAATAACCACTTTTTAAACCCTCACAGTGACCAAAATTGCCATTTTTACAGAGTTTTGCTTACTCAAAAGCTTCCATTTTGACCCGTTCCAGGCACAGAAATGACTTTAAACACACTTATTCTAGTTGACAAAGTCATAATTCACATCCAACAGTCATTTAGAGTCAAAAGATTAAATGTTGAAATTTCATCCATATTGACCATTTTGGGATCGTTCGACAGGTCCGGAGTCATCGTTTTTCATCCGAAAATTGATTTTTTGGACTGTACCAAAAATGATTCAAAATGTCAATTGGATCATGCCTCATGTTGAATAACCACTTTTTAACCACATGGCTGCTAGGCGTTTTCCCGTCCTGCGCTAAAAAAACATAAAGTCCATAAATCATGACGAGCTGGCCTTGTCATCCGCGCACGGCAGGTAAGCGCCATGACGAGCCCAGCTCGTCATTAGCTTCGAAGGGGTTAAACCCTCACAGTGACCAAAATTGCCATTTTTACAGAGTTTTGCTATCTCAAAAGCTTCCATTTTGACCCGTTCCAGGCACAGAAATGACTTTAAACACACTTATTCTAGTTGACAAAGTCATAATTCACATCCAACAGTCATTTAGAGTCAAAAGATTAAATGTTGAAATTTCATCCATATTGACCATTTTGGGATCGTTCGACAGGTCCGGAGTCATCGTTTTTCATCCGAAAATTGATTTTTCGGACTGTACCAAAAATGATTCAAAATGTCAATTGGATCGTGCCTCATGTTGAATAACCACTTTTTAAACCCTCACAGTGACCAAAATTGCCATTTTTACAGAGTTTTGCTATCTCAAAAGCTTACATTTTGACCCATTCCAGGCACAGAAATGACTTTAAACACACTTATTCTAGTTGGCAAAGTCATAATTCACATCCAACAGTCATTTAGAGTCAAAAGATTAAATGTTGAAATTTCATCCATATTGACCATTTTGGGATCGTTCGACAGGTCCGGAGTCATCGTTTTTCATCCGAAAATTGATTTTTCGGACTGTACCAAAAATGATTCAAAATGTCAATTGGATCGTGCCTCATGTTGAATAACCACTTTTTAAACCCTCACAGTGACCAAAATTGCCATTTTTACAGAGTTTTGCTTACTCAAAAGCTTCCATTTTGACCCGTTTCAGGCACAGAAATGACTTTAAACACACTTATTTTAGTTGACAAAGTCATAATTCACATCCAACAGTCATTTAGAGTCAAAAGATTAAATGTTGAAATTTCATCATCATGGACCATTTTGGGATCGTTCGACAGGTCCGGAGTCATCGTTTTTCATCCGAAAATTGAATTTTTGGACTGTACCAAAAATGATTCACAATGTCAATTGGATCATGCCTCATGTTTAATAACCACTTTTTAAACCCTCACAGTGACCAAAATTGCCATTTTTACAGAGTTTTGCTTACTCAAAAGCTTCCATTTTGACCCGTTCCAGGCACAGAAATGACTTTAAACACCCTTATTCTAGTTGACAAAGTCAAAATTCACATCCAACAGTCATTTAGAGTCAAAAGATTAAATGTTGAAATTTCATCCATATTGACCATTTTGGGATCGTTCGACAGGTCCGGAGTCATCGTTTTTCATCCGAAAATTGATTTTTCGGACTGTACCAAAAATGATTCAAAATGTCAATTGGATCGTGCCTCATGTTGAATAACCACTTTTTAAACCCTCACAGTGACCAAAATTGCCATTTTTACAGAGTTTTGCTTACTCAAAAGCTTCCATTTTGACCCGTTCCAGGCACAGAAATGACTTTAAACACACTTATTCTAGTTGACAAAGTCATAATTCACATCCAACAGTCATTTAGAGTCAAAAGATTAAATGTTGAAATTTCATCCATATTGACCATTTTGGGATCGTTCGACAGGTCCGGAGTCATCGTTTTTCATCCGAAAATTGATTTTTCGGACTGTACCAAAAATTATTCAAAATGTCAATTGGATCGTGCCTCGTGTTGAATAACCACTTTTTAAACCCTCACAGTGACCAAAATTGCCATTTTTACAGAGTTTTGCTATCTCAAAAGCTTCCATTTTGACCCGTTTCAGGCACAGAAATGACTTTAAACACACTTATTTTAGTTGACAAAGTCATAATTCACATCCAACAGTCATTTAGAGTCAAAAGATTAAATGTTGAAATTTCATCATCATAGACCATTTTTGGATCGTTCGACAGGTCCGGAGTCATCGTTTTTCATCCAAAAATTGATTTTTTGGACTGTACCAAAAATGATTCAAAATGTCAATTGGATCGTGCCTCATGTTGAATAACCACTTTTTAAACCCTCACAGTGACCAAAATTGCCATTTTTACAGAGTTTTGCTTACTCAAAAGCTTCCATTTTGACCCGTTTCAGGCACAGAAATGACTTTAAACACACTTATGTTAGTTGACAAAGTCATAATTCACATCCAACAGTCATTTAGAGTCAAAAGATTAAATGTTGAAATTTCATCCATATTGACCATTTTGGGATCGTTCGACAGGTCCGGAGTCATCGTTTTTCATCCGAAAATTGATTTTTTGGACTGTACCAAAAATGATTCAAAATGTCAATTGGATCGTGCCTCATGTTGAATAACCACTTTTTAAACCCTCACAGTGACCAAAATTGCCATTTTTACAGAGTTTTGCTTACTCAAAAGCTTCCATTTTGACCCGTTCCAGGCACAGAAATGACTTTAAACACACTTATTCTAGTTGACAAAGTCATAATTCACATCCAACAGTCATTTAGAGTCAAAAGATTAAATGTTGAAATTTCATCCATATTAACCATTTTGGGATCGTTCGACAGGTCCGGAGTCATCGTTTTTCATCCGAAAATTGATTTTTCGGACTGTTCCAAAAATGATTCAAAATGTCAATTGGATCGTGCCTCATGTTGAATAACCACTTTTTAAACCCTCACAGTGACCAAAATTGCCATTTTTACAGAGTTTTGCTTACTCAAAAGCTTCCATTTTGACCCGTTTCAGGCACAGAAATGACTTTAAACACACTTATTTTAGTTGACAAAGTCATAATTCACATCCAACAGTCATTTAGAGTCAAAAGATTAAATGTTGAAATTTCATCCATATTGACCATTTTGGGATCGTTCGACAGGTCCGGAGTCATCGTTTTTCATCCGAAAATTGATTTTTCGGACTGTACCAAAAATTATTCAAAAGGTCAATTGGATCGTGCCTCGTGTTGAATAACCACTTTTTAAACCCTCACAGTGACCAAAATTGCCATTTTTACAGAGTTTTGCTATCTCAAAAGCTTCCATTTTGACCCGTTTCAGGCACAGAAATGACTTTAAACACACTTATTTTAGTTGACAAAGTCATAATTCACATCCAATAGTCATTTAGAGTCAAAAGATTAAATGTTGAAATTTCATCATCATAGACCATTTTGGGATCGTTCGACAGGTCCGGAGTCATCGTTTTTCATCCAAAAATTGATTTTTTGGACTGTACCAAAAATGATTCAAAATGTCAATTGGATCGTGCCTCATGTTGAATAACCACTTTTTAAACCCTCACAGTGACCAAAATTGCCATTTTTACAGAGTTTTGCTTACTCAAAAGCTTCCATTTTGACCCGTTTCAGGCACAGAAATGACTTTAAACACACTTATTTTAGTTGACAAAGTCATAATTCACATCCAACAGTCATTTAGAGTCAAAAGATTAAATGTTGAAATTTCATCCATATTGACCATTTTGGGATCGTTCGACAGGTCCGGAGTCATCGTTTTTCATCCGAAAATTGATTTTTTGGACTGTACCAAAAATGATTCAAAATGTCAATTGGATCGTGCCCCATGTTGAATAACCACTTTTTAAACCCTCACAGTGACCAAAATTGCCATTTTTACAGAGTTTTGCTTACTCAAAAGCTTCCATTTTGACCCGTTCCAGGCACAGAAATGACTTTAAACACACTTATTCTAGTTGACAAAGTCATAATTCACATCCAACAGTCATTTAGAGTCAAAAGATTAAATGTTGAAATTTCATCATCATAGACCATTTTGGGATCGTTCGACAGGTCCGGAGTCATCGTTTTTCATCCAAAAATTGATTTTTTGGACTGTACCAAAAATGATTCAAAATGTCAATTGGATCGTGCCTCATGTTGAATAACCACTTTTTAAACCCTCACAGTGACCAAAATTGCCATTTTTACAGAGTTTTGCTTACTCAAAAGCTTCCATTTTGACCCGTTTCAGGCACAGAAATGACTTTAAACACACTTATTTTAGTTGACAAAGTCATAATTCACATCCAACAGTCATTTAGAGTCAAAAGATTAAATGTTGAAATTTCATCCATATTGACCATTTTGGGATCGTTCGACAGGTCCGGAGTCATCGTTTTTCATCCGAAAATTGATTTTTCGGACTGTTCCAAAAATGATTCAAAATGTCAATTGGATCGTGCCTCATGTTGAATAACCACTTTTTAAACCCTCACAGTGACCAAAATTGCCATTTTTACAGAGTTTTGCTTACTCAAAAGCTTCCATTTTGACCCGTTTCAGGCACAGAAATGACTTTAAACACACTTATTTTAGTTGACAAAGTCATAATTCACATCCAACAGTCATTTAGAGTCAAAAGATTAAATGTTGAAATTTCATCCATATTGACCATTTTGGGATCGTTCGACAGGTCCGGAGTCACCGTTTTTCATCCGAAAATTGATTTTTCGGACTGTACCAAAAATGATTCAAAATGTCAATTGGATCGTGCCTCATGTTGAATAACCACTTTTTAAACCCTCACAGTGACCAAAATTGCCATTTTTACAGAGTTTTGCTTACTCAAAAGCTTCCATTTTGACCTGTTTCAGGCACAGAAATGACTTTAAACACACTTATTTTAGTTGACAAAGTCATAATTCACATCCAACAGTCATTTAGAGTCAAAAGATTAAATGTTGAAATTTCATCCATATTGACCATTTTGGGATCGTTCGACAGGTCCGGAGTCATCGTTTTTCATCCGAAAATTGATTTTTCGGACTGTACCAAAAATGATTCAAAATGTCAATTGGATCGTGCCTCATGTTGAATAACCACTTTTTAAACCCTCACAGTGACCAAAATTGCCATTTTTACAGAGTTTTGCTTACTCAAAAGCTTCCATTTTGACCCGTTCCAGGCACAGAAATGACTTTAAACACACTTATTCTAGTTGACAAAGTCATAATTCACATCCAACAGTCATTTAGAGTCAAAAGATTAAATGTTGAAATTTCATCCATATTGACCATTTTGGGATCGTTCGACAGGTCCGGAGTCATCGTTTTTCATCCGAAAATTGATTTTTTGGACTGTACCAAAAATGATTCAAAATGTCAATTGGATCATGCCTCATGTTGAATAACCACTTTTTAACCACATGGCTGCTAGGCGTTTTCCCGTCCTGCGCTAAAAAAACATAAAGTCCATAAATCATGACGAGCTGGCCTTGTCATCCACGCACGGCAGGTAAGCGCCATGACGAGCCCAGCTCGTCATTAGCTTCGAAGGGGTTAAACCCTCACAGTGACCAAAATTGCCATTTTTACAGAGTTTTGCTATCTCAAAAGCTTCCATTTTGACCCGTTCCAGGCACAGAAATGACTTTAAACACACTTATTCTAGTTGACAAAGTCATAATTCACATCCAACAGTCATTTAGAGTCAAAAGATTAAATGTTGAAATTTCATCCATATTGACCATTTTGGGATCGTTCGACAGGTCCGGAGTCATCGTTTTTCATCCGAAAATTGATTTTTCGGATTGTACCAAAAATGATTCAAAATGTCAATTGGATCGTGCCTCATGTTGAATAACCACTTTTTAAACCCTCACAGTGACCAAAATTGCCATTTTTACAGAGTTTTGCTTACTCAAAAGCTTCCATTTTGACCCGTTCCAGGCACAGAAATGACTTTAAACACACTTATTCTAGTTGACAAAGTCATAATTCACATCCAACAGTCATTTAGAGTCAAAAGATTAAATGTTGAAATTTCATCCATATTGACCATTTTGGGATCGTTCGACAGGTCCGGAGTCATCGTTTTTCATCCGAAAATTGATTTTTCGGACTGTACCAAAAATTATTCAAAATGTCAATTGGATCGTGCCTCGTGTTGAATAACCACTTTTTAAACCCTCACAGTGACCAAAATTGCCATTTTTACAGAGTTTTGCTATCTCAAAAGCTTCCATTTTGACCCGTTTCAGGCACAGAAATGACTTTAAACACACTTATTTTAGTTGACAAAGTCATAATTCACATCCAACAGTCATTTAGAGTCAAAAGATTAAATGTTGAAATTTCATCATCATAGACCATTTTTGGATCGTTCGACAGGTCCGGAGTCATCGTTTTTCATCCAAAAATTGATTTTTTGGACTGTACCAAAAATGATTCAAAATGTCAATTGGATCGTGCCTCATGTTGAATAACCACTTTTTAAACCCTCACAGTGACCAAAATTGCCATTTTTACAGAGTTTTGCTTACTCAAAAGCTTCCATTTTGACCCGTTTCAGGCACAGAAATGACTTTAAACACACTTATTTTAGTTGACAAAGTCATAATTCACATCCAACAGTCATTTAGAGTCAAAAGATTAAATGTTGAAATTTCATCCATATTGACCTTTTTGGGATCGTTCTACAGGTCCGGAGTCATCGTTTTTCATCCGAAAATTGATTTTTTGGACTGTACCAAAAATGATTCAAAATGTCAATTGGATCGTGCCTCATGTTGAATAACCACTTTTTAAACCCTCACAGTGACCAAAATTGCCATTTTTACAGAGTTTTGCTTACTCAAAAGCTTCCATTTTGACCCGTTCCAGGCACAGAAATGACTTTAAACACACTTATTCTAGTTGACAAAGTCATAATTCACATCCAACAGTCATTTAGAGTCAAAAGATTAAATGTTGAAATTTCATCCATATTAACCATTTTGGGATCGTTCGACAGGTCCGGAGTCATCGTTTTTCATCCGAAAATTGATTTTTCGGACTGTTCCAAAAATGATTCAAAATGTCAATTGGATCGTGCCTCATGTTGAATAACCACTTTTTAAACCCTCACAGTGACCAAAATTGCCATTTTTACAGCGTTTTGCTTACTCAAAAGCTTCCATTTTGACCCGTTTCAGGCACAGAAATGACTTTAAACACACTTATTTTAGTTGACAAAGTCATAATTCACATCCAACAGTCATTTAGAGTCAAAAGATTAAATGTTGAAATTTCATCCATATTGACCATTTTGGGATCGTTCGACAGGTCCGGAGTCATCGTTTTTCATCCGAAAATTGATTTTTCGGACTGTACCAAAAATTATTCAAAAGGTCAATTGGATCGTGCCTCGTGTTGAATAACCACTTTTTAAACCCTCACAGTGACCAAAATTGCCATTTTTACAGAGTTTTGCTATCTCAAAAGCTTCCATTTTGACCCGTTTCAGGCACAGAAATGACTTTAAACACACTTATTTTAGTTGACAAAGTCATAATTCACATCCAACAGTCATTTAGAGTCAAAAGATTAAATGTTGAAATTTCATCATCATAGACCATTTTGGGATCGTTCGACAGGTCCGGAGTCATCGTTTTTCATCCAAAAATTGATTTTTTGGACTGTACCAAAAATGATTCAAAATGTCAATTGGATCGTGCCTCATGTTGAATAACCACTTTTTAAACCCTCACAGTGACCAAAATTGCCATTTTTACAGAGTTTTGCTTACTCAAAAGCTTCCATTTTGACCCGTTTCAGGCACAGAAATGACTTTAAACACACTTATTTTAGTTGACAAAGTCATAATTCACATCCAACAGTCATTTAGAGTCAAAAGATTAAATGTTGAAATTTCATCCATATTGACCATTTTGGGATCGTTCGACAGGTCCGGAGTCATCGTTTTTCATCCGAAAATTGATTTTTTGGACTGTACCAAAAATGATTCAAAATGTCAATTGGATCGTGCCTCATGTTGAATAACCACTTTTTAAACCCTCACAGTGACCAAAATTGCCATTTTTACAGAGTTTTGCTATCTCAAAAGCTTCCATTTTGACCCGTTCCAGGCACAGAAATGACTTTAAACACACTTATTCTAGTTGACAAAGTCATAATTCACATCCAACAGTCATTTAGAGTCAAAAGATTAAATGTTGAAATTTCATCCATATTAACCATTTTGGGATCGTTCGACAGGTCCGGAGTCATCGTTTTTCATCCGAAAATTGATTTTTCGGACTGTTCCAAAAATGATTCAAAATGTCAATTGGATCGTGCCTCATGTTGAATAACCACTTTTTAAACCCTCACAGTGACCAAAATTGCCATTTTTACAGAGTTTTGCTTACTCAAAAGCTTCCATTTTGACCCGTTTCAGGCACAGAAATGACTTTAAACACACTTATTTTAGTTGACAAAGTCATAATTCACATCCAACAGTCATTTAGAGTCAAAAGATTAAATGTTGAAATTTCATCCATATTGACCATTTTGGGATCGTTCGACAGGTCCGGAGTCACCGTTTTTCATCCGAAAATTGATTTTTCGGACTGTACCAAAAATGATTCAAAATGTCAATTGGATCGTGCCTCATGTTGAATAACCACTTTTTAAACCCTCACAGTGACCAAAATTGCCATTTTTACAGAGTTTTGCTTACTCAAAAGCTTCCATTTTGACCTGTTTCAGGCACAGAAATGACTTTAAACACACTTATTTTAGTTGACAAAGTCATAATTCACATCCAACAGTCATTTAGAGTCAAAAGATTAAATGTTGAAATTTCATCCATATTGACCATTTTGGGATCGTTCGACAGGTCCGGAGTCATCGTTTTTCATCCGAAAATTGATTTTTCGGACTGTACCAAAAATGATTCAAAATGTCAATTGGATCGTGCCTCATGTTGAATAACCACTTTTTAAACCCTCACAGTGACCAAAATTGCCATTTTTACAGAGTTTTGCTTACTCAAAAGCTTCCATTTTGACCCGTTCCAGGCACAGAAATGACTTTAAACACACTTATTCTAGTTGACAAAGTCATAATTCACATCCAACAGTCATTTAGAGTCAAAAGATTAAATGTTGAAATTTCATCCATATTGACCATTTTGGGATCGTTCGACAGGTCCGGAGTCATCGTTTTTCATCCGAAAATTGATTTTTTGGACTGTACCAAAAATGATTCAAAATGTCAATTGGATCATGCCTCATGTTGAATAACCACTTTTTAACCACATGGCTGCTAGGCGTTTTCCCGTCCTGCGCTAAAAAAACATAAAGTCCATAAATCATGACGAGCTGGCCTTGTCATCCGCGCACGGCAGGTAAGCGCCATGACGAGCCCAGCTCGTCATTAGCTTCGAAGGGGTTAAACCCTCACAGTGACCAAAATTGCCATTTTTACAGAGTTTTGCTATCTCAAAAGCTTCCATTTTGACCCGTTCCAGGCACAGAAATGACTTTAAACACACTTATTCTAGTTGACAAAGTCATAATTCACATCCAACAGTCATTTAGAGTCAAAAGATTTAATGTTGAAATTTCATCCATATTGACCATTTTGGGATCGTTCGACAGGTCCGGAGTCATCGTTTTTCATCCGAAAATTGATTTTTTGGACTGTACCAAAAATGATTCAAAATGTCAATTGGATCGTGCCTCATGTTGAATAACCACTTTTTAAACCCTCACAGTGACCAAAATTGCCATTTTTACAGAGTTTTGCTTACTCAAAAGCTTCCATTTTGACCTGTTTCAGGCACAGAAATGACTTTAAACACACTTATTTTAGTTGACAAAGTCATAATTCACATCCAACAGTCATTTAGAGTCAAAAGATTAAATGTTGAAATTTCATCCATATTGACCATTTTGGGATCGTTCGACAGGTCCGGAGTCATCGTTTTTCATCCGAAAATTGATTTTTCGGACTGTACCAAAAATGATTCAAAATGTCAATTGGATCGTGCCTCATGTTGAATAACCACTTTTTAAACCCTCACAGTGACCAAAATTGCCATTTTTACAGAGTTTTGCTTACTCAAAAGCTTCCATTTTGACCCGTTCCAGGCACAGAAATGACTTTAAACACACTTATTCTAGTTGACAAAGTCATAATTCACATCCAACAGTCATTTAGAGTCAAAAGATTAAATGTTGAAATTTCATCCATATTGACCATTTTGGGATCGTTCGACAGGTCCGGAGTCATCGTTTTTCATCCGAAAATTGATTTTTTGGACTGTACCAAAAATGATTCAAAATGTCAATTGGATCATGCCTCATGTTGAATAACCACTTTTTAACCACATGGCTGCTAGGCGTTTTCCCGTCCTGCGCTAAAAAAACATAAAGTCCATAAATCATGACGAGCTGGCCTTGTCATCCGTGCACGGCAGGTAAGCGCCATGACGAGCCCAGCTCGTCATTAGCTTCGAAGGGGTTAAACCCTCACAGTGACCAAAATTGCCATTTTTACAGAGTTTTGCTTACTCAAAAGCTTCCATTTTGACCCGTTCCAGGCACAGAAATGACTTTAAACACACTTATTCTAGTTGACAAAGTCATAATTCACATCCAACAGTCATTTAGAGTCAAAAGATTAAATGTTGAAATTTCATCCATATTGACCATTTTGGGATCGTTCGACAGGTCCGGAGTCATCGTTTTTCATCCGAAAATTGATTTTTCGGACTGTACCAAAAATTATTCAAAATGTCAATTGGATCGTGCCTCGTGTTGAATAACCACTTTTTAAACCCTCACAGTGACCAAAATTGCCATTTTTACAGAGTTTTGCTATCTCAAAAGCTTCCATTTTGACCCGTTTCAGGCACAGAAATGACTTTAAACACACTTATTTTAGTTGACAAAGTCATAATTCACATCCAACAGTCATTTAGAGTCAAAAGATTAAATGTTGAAATTTCATCATCATAGACCATTTTTGGATCGTTCGACAGGTCCGGAGTCATCGTTTTTCATCCAAAAATTGATTTTTTGGACTGTACCAAAAATGATTCAAAATGTCAATTGGATCGTGCCTCATGTTGAATAACCACTTTTTAAACCCTCACAGTGACCAAAATTGCCATTTTTACAGAGTTTTGCTTACTCAAAAGCTTCCATTTTGACCCGTTTCAGGCACAGAAATGACTTTAAACACACTTATTTTAGTTGACAAAGTCATAATTCACATCCAACAGTCATTTAGAGTCAAAAGATTAAATGTTGAAATTTCATCCATATTGACCTTTTTGGGATCGTTCGACAGGTCCGGAGTCATCGTTTTTCATCCGAAAATTGATTTTTTGGACTGTACCAAAAATGATTCAAAATGTCAATTGGATCGTGCCTCATGTTGAATAACCACTTTTTAAACCCTCACAGTGACCAAAATTGCCATTTTTACAGAGTTTTGCTTACTCAAAAGCTTCCATTTTGACCCGTTCCAGGCACAGAAATGACTTTAAACACACTTATTCTAGTTGACAAAGTCATAATTCACATCCAACAGTCATTTAGAGTCAAAAGATTAAATGTTGAAATTTCATCCATATTAACCATTTTGGGATCGTTCGACAGGTCCGGAGTCATCGTTTTTCATCCGAAAATTGATTTTTCGGACTGTTCCAAAAATGATTCAAAATGTCAATTGGATCGTGCCTCATGTTGAATAACCACTTTTTAAACCCTCACAGTGACCAAAATTGCCATTTTTACAGAGTTTTGCTTACTCAAAAGCTTCCATTTTGACCCGTTTCAGGCACAGAAATGACTTTAAACACACTTATTTTAGTTGACAAAGTCATAATTCACATCCAACAGTCATTTAGAGTCAAAAGATTAAATGTTGAAATTTCATCCATATTGACCATTTTGGGATCGTTCGACAGGTCCGGAGTCATCGTTTTTCATCCGAAAATTGATTTTTCGGACTGTACCAAAAATTATTCAAAAGGTCAATTGGATCGTGCCTCGTGTTGAATAACCACTTTTTAAACCCTCACAGTGACCAAAATTGCCATTTTTACAGAGTTTTGCTATCTCAAAAGCTTCCATTTTGACCCGTTTCAGGCACAGAAATGACTTTAAACACACTTATTTTAGTTGACAAAGTCATAATTCACATCCAACAGTCATTTAGAGTCAAAAGATTAAATGTTGAAATTTCATCATCATAGACCATTTTGGGATCGTTCGACAGGTCCGGAGTCATCGTTTTTCATCCAAAAATTGATTTTTTGGACTGTACCAAAAATGATTCAAAATGTCAATTGGATCGTGCCTCATGTTGAATAACCACTTTTTAAACCCTCACAGTGACCAAAATTGCCATTTTTACAGAGTTTTGCTTACTCAAAAGCTTCCATTTTGACCCGTTTCAGGCACAGAAATGACTTTAAACACACTTATTTTAGTTGACAAAGTCATAATTCACATCCAACAGTCATTTAGAGTCAAAAGATTAAATGTTGAAATTTCATCCATATTGACCATTTTGGGATCGTTCGACAGGTCCGGAGTCATCGTTTTTCATCCGAAAATTGATTTTTTGGACTGTACCAAAAATGATTCAAAATGTCAATTGGATCGTGCCTCATGTTGAATAACCACTTTTTAAACCCTCACAGTGACCAAAATTGCCATTTTTACAGAGTTTTGCTATCTCAAAAGCTTCCATTTTGACCCGTTTCAGGCACAGAAATGACTTTAAACACACTTATTCTAGTTGACAAAGTCATAATTCACATCCAACAGTGATTTAGAGTCAAAAGATTAAATGTTAAAATGTCATCATTATAGACCATTTTGGGATCGTTCGACAGGTCCGGAGTCATCGTTTTTCATCCGAAAATTGATTTTTCGGACTGTTCCAAAAATGATTCAAAATGTCAATTGGATCGTGCCTCATGTTGAATAACCACTTTTTAAACCCTCACAGTGACCAAAATTGCCATTTTTACAGAGTTTTGCTTACTCAAAAGCTTCCATTTTGACCCGTTTCAGGCACAGAAATGACTTTAAACACACTTATTTTAGTTGACAAAGTCATAATTCACATCCAACAGTCATTTAGAGTCAAAAGATTAAATGTTGAAATTTCATCCATATTGACCATTTTGGGATCGTTCGACAGGTCCGGAGTCACCGTTTTTCATCCGAAAATTGATTTTTCGGACTGTACCAAAAATGATTCAAAATGTCAATTGGATCGTGCCTCATGTTGAATAACCACTTTTTAAACCCTCACAGTGACCAAAATTGCCATTTTTACAGAGTTTTGCTTACTCAAAAGCTTCCATTTTGACCTGTTTCAGGCACAGAAATGACTTTAAACACACTTATTTTAGTTGACAAAGTCATAATTCACATCCAACAGTCATTTAGAGTCAAAAGATTAAATGTTGAAATTTCATCCATATTGACCATTTTGGGATCGTTCGACAGGTCCGGAGTCATCGTTTTTCATCCGAAAATTGATTTTTCGGACTGTACCAAAAATGATTCAAAATGTCAATTGGATCGTGCCTCATGTTGAATAATCACTTTTTAAACCCTCACAGTGACCAAAATTGCCATTTTTACAGAGTTTTGCTTACTCAAAAGCTTCCATTTTGACCCGTTCCAGGCACAGAAATGACTTTAAACACACTTATTCTAGTTGACAAAGTCATAATTCACATCCAACAGTCATTTAGAGTCAAAAGATTAAATGTTGAAATTTCATCCATATTGACCATTTTGGGATCGTTCGACAGGTCCGGAGTCATCGTTTTTCATCCGAAAATTGATTTTTTGGACTGTACCAAAAATGATTCAAAATGTCAATTGGATCATGCCTCATGTTGAATAACCACTTTTTAACCACATGGCTGCTAGGCGTTTTCCCGTCCTGCGCTAAAAAAACATAAAGTCCATAAATCATGACAAGCTGGCCTTGTCATCCGCGCACGGCAGGTAAGCGCCATGACGAGCCCAGCTCGTCATTAGCTTCGAAGGGGTTAAACCCTCACAGTGACCAAAATTGCCATTTTTACAGAGTTTTGCTATCTCAAAAGCTTCCATTTTGACCCGTTCCAGGCACAGAAATGACTTTAAACACACTTATTCTAGTTGACAAAGTCATAATTCACATCCAACAGTCATTTAGAGTCAAAAGATTTAATGTTGAAATTTCATCCATATTGACCATTTTGGGATCGTTCGACAGGTCCGGAGTCATCGTTTTTCATCCGAAAATTGATTTTTTGGACTGTACCAAAAATGATTCAAAATGTCAATTGGATCGTGCCTCATGTTGAATAACCACTTTTTAAACCCTCACAGTGACCAAAATTGCCATTTTTACAGAGTTTTGCTTACTCAAAAGCTTCCATTTTGACCTGTTTCAGGCACAGAAATGACTTTAAACACACTTATTTTAGTTGACAAAGTCATAATTCACATCCAACAGTCATTTAGAGTCAAAAGATTAAATGTTGAAATTTCATCCATATTGACCATTTTGGGATCGTTCGACAGGTCCGGAGTCATCGTTTTTCATCCGAAAATTGATTTTTCGGACTGTACCAAAAATGATTCAAAATGTCAATTGGATCGTGCCTCATGTTGAATAACCACTTTTTAAACCCTCACAGTGACCAAAATTGCCATTTTTACAGAGTTTTGCTTACTCAAAAGCTTCCATTTTGACCCGTTCCAGGCACAGAAATGACTTTAAACACACTTATTCTAGTTGACAAAGTCATAATTCACATCCAACAGTCATTTAGAGTCAAAAGATTAAATGTTGAAATTTCATCCATATTGACCATTTTGGGATCGTTCGACAGGTCCGGAGTCATCGTTTTTCATCCGAAAATTGATTTTTTGGACTGTACCAAAAATGATTCAAAATGTCAATTGGATCATGCCTCATGTTGAATAACCACTTTTTAACCACATGGCTGCTAGGCGTTTTCCCGTCCTGCGCTAAAAAAACATAAAGTCCATAAATCATGACGAGCTGGCCTTGTCATCCGTGCACGGCAGGTAAGCGCCATGACGAGCCCAGCTCGTCATTAGCTTCGAAGGGGTTAAACCCTCACAGTGACCAAAATTGCCATTTTTACAGAGTTTTGCTATCTCAAAAGCTTCCATTTTGACCCGTTCCAGGCACAGAAATGACTTTAAACACACTTATTCTAGTTGACAAAGTCATAATTCACATCCAACAGTCATTTAGAGTCAAAAGATTAAATGTTGAAATTTCATCCATATTGACCATTTTGGGATCGTTCGACAGGTCCGGAGTCATCGTTTTTCATCCGAAAATTGATTTTTTGGACTGTACCAAAAATGATTCAAAATGTCAATTGGATCGTGCCTCATATTGAATAACCACTTTTTAAACCCTCACAGTGACCAAAATTGCCATTTTTAAGGAGTTTTGCTTACTCAAAAGCTTCCATTTTGACCCGTTTCAGGCACAGAAATTACTTTAAACACACTTATTTTAGTTGACAAAGTCATAATTCACATCCAACAGTCATTTAGAGTCAAAAGATTAAATGTTGAAATTTCATCCATATTGACCATTTTGGGATCGTTCGACAGGTCCGGAGTCATCGTTTTTCATCCGAAAATTGATTTTTCGGACTGTACCAAAAATGATTCAAAATGTCAATTGGATCGTGCCTCATGTTGAATAACCACTTTTTAAACCCTCACAGTGACCAAAATTGCCATTTTTACAGAGTTTTGCTTACTCAAAAGCTTCCATTTTGACCCGTTCCAGGCACAGAAATGACTTTAAACACACTTATTCTAGTTGACAAAGTCATAATTCACATCCAACAGTCATTTAGAGTCAAAAGATTAAATGTTGAAATTTCATCATCATAGACCATTTTGGGATCGTTCGACAGGTCCGGAGTCATCGTTTTTCATCCGAAAATTGATTTTTCGGACTGTACCAAAAATTATTCAAAATGTCAATTGGATCGTGCCTCGTGTTGAATAACCACTTTTTAAACCCTCACAGTGACCAAAATTGCCATTTTTACAGAGTTTTGCTATCTCAAAAGCTTCCATTTTGACCCGTTTCAGGCACAGAAATGACTTTAAACACACTTATTTTAGTTGACAAAGTCATAATTCACATCCAACAGTCATTTAGAGTCAAAAGATTAAATGTTGAAATTTCATCATCATAGACCATTTTGGGATCGTTTGACAGGTCCGGAGTCATCGTTTTTCATCCAAAAATTGATTTTTTGGACTGTACCAAAAATGATTCAAAATGTCAATTGGATCGTGCCTCATGTTGAATAACCACTTTTTAAACCCTCACAGTGACCAAAATTGCCATTTTTAGAGTTTTGCTTACTCAAAAGCTTCCATTTTGACCCGTTTCAGGCACAGAAATGACTTTAAACACACTTATTTTAGTTGACAAAGTCATAATTCACATCCAACAGTCATTTAGAGTCAAAAGATTAAATGTTGAAATTTCATCCATATTGACCATTTTGGGATCGTTCGACAGGTCCGGAGTCATCGTTTTTCATCCGAAAATTGATTTTTTGGACTGTACCAAAAATGATTCAAAATGTCAATTGGATCGTGCCTCATGTTGAATAACCACTTTTTAAACCCTCACAGTGACCAAAATTGCCATTTTTACAGAGTTTTGCTATCTCAAAAGCTTCCATTTTGACCCGTTTCAGGCACAGAAATGACTTTAAACACACTTATTCTAGTTGACAAAGTCATAATTCACATCCAACAGTGATTTAGAGTCAAAAGATTAAATGTTAAAATGTCATCATTATAGACAATTTTGGGATCGTTCGACAGGTCCGGAGTCATCGTTTTTCATCCGAAAATTGATTTTTTGGACTGTACCAAAAATGATTCAAAATGTCAATTGGATCGTGCCTCATGTTGAATAACCACTTTTTAAACCCTCACAGTGACCAAAATTGCCATTTTTACAGAGTTTTGCTTACTCAAAAGCTTCCATTTTGACCCGTTCCAGGCACAGAAATGACTTTAAACACACTTATTCTAGTTGACAAAGTCATAATTCACATCCAACAGTCATTTAGAGTCAAAAGATTAAATGTTGAAATTTCATCCATATTAACCATTTTGGGATCGTTCGACAGGTCCGGAGTCATCGTTTTTCATCCGAAAATTGATTTTTCGGACTGTTCCAAAAATGATTCAAAATGTCAATTGGATCGTGCCTCATGTTGAATAACCACTTTTTAAACCCTCACAGTGACCAAAATTGCCATTTTTACAGAGTTTTGCTTACTCAAAAGCTTCCATTTTGACCCGTTTCAGGCACAGAAATGACTTTAAACACACTTATTTTAGTTGACAAAGTCATAATTCACATCCAACAGTCATTTAGAGTCAAAAGATTAAATGTTGAAATTTCATCCATATTGACCATTTTGGGATCGTTCGACAGGTCCGGAGTCACCGTTTTTCATCCGAAAATTGATTTTTCGGACTGTACCAAAAATGATTCAAAATGTCAATTGGATCGTGCCTCATGTTGAATAACCACTTTTTAAACCCTCACAGTGACCAAAATTGCCATTTTTACAGAGTTTTGCTTACTCAAAAGCTTCCATTTTGACCTGTTTCAGGCACAGAAATGACTTTAAACACACTTATTTTAGTTGAAAAAGTCATAATTCACATCCAACAGTCATTTAGAGTCAAAAGATTAAATGTTGAAATTTCATCCATATTGACCATTTTGGGATCGTTCGACAGGTCCGGAGTCATCGTTTTTCATCCGAAAATTGATTTTTCGGACTGTACCAAAAATGATTCAAAATGTCAATTGGATCGTGCCTCATGTTGAATAACCACTTTTTAAACCCTCACAGTGACCAAAATTGCCATTTTTACAGAGTTTTGCTTACTCAAAAGCTTCCATTTTGACCCGTTCCAGGCACAGAAATGACTTTAAACACACTTATTCTAGTTGACAAAGTCATAATTCACATCCAACAGTCATTTAGAGTCAAAAGATTAAATGTTGAAATTTCATCCATATTGACCATTTTGGGATCGTTCGACAGGTCCGGAGTCATCGTTTTTCATCCGAAAATTGATTTTTTGGACTGTACCAAAAATGATTCAAAATGTTAATTGGATCATGCCTCATGTTGAATAACCACTTTTTAACCACATGGCTGCTAGGCGTTTTCCTGTCCTGCGCTAAAAAAACATAAAGTCCATAAATCATGACGAGCTGGCCTTGTCATCCGCGCACGGCAGGTAAGCGCCATGACGAGCCCAGCTCGTCATTAGCTTCGAAGGGGTTAAACCCTCACAGTGACCAAAATTGCCATTTTTACAGAGTTTTGCTATCTCAAAAGCTTCCATTTTGACCCGTTCCAGGCACAGAAATGACTTTAAACACACTTATTCTAGTTGACAAAGTCATAATTCACATCCAACAGTCATTTAGAGTCAAAAGATTTAATGTTGAAATTTCATCCATATTGACCATTTTGGGATCGTTCGACAGGTCCGGAGTCATCGTTTTTCATCCGAAAATTGATTTTTTGGACTGTACCAAAAATGATTCAAAATGTCAATTGGATCGTGCCTCATGTTGAATAACCACTTTTTAAACCCTCACAGTGACCAAAATTGCCATTTTTACAGAGTTTTGCTTACTCAGAAGCTTCCATTTTGACCCGTTTCAGGCACAGAAATGACTTTAAACACACTTATTTTAGTTGACAAAGTCATAATTCACATCCAACAGTCATTTAGAGTCAAAAGATTAAATGTTGAAATTTCATCCATATTGACCATTTTGGGATCGTTCGACAGGTCCGGAGTCATCGTTTTTCATCCGAAAATTGATTTTTTGGACTGTACCAAAAATGATTCAAAATGTCAATTGGATCGTGCCTCATGTTGAATAACCACTTTTTAAACCCTCACAGTGACCAAAATTGCCATTTTTACAGAGTTTTGCTATCTCAAAAGCTTCCATTTTGACCCGTTTCAGGCACAGAAATGACTTTAAACACACTTATTCTAGTTGACAAAGTCATAATTCACATCCAACAGTCATTTAGAGTCAAAAGATTAAATGTTGAAATTTCATCCATATTAACCATTTTGGGATCGTTCGACAGGTCCGGAGTCATCGTTTTTCATCCGAAAATTGATTTTTCGGACTGTTCCAAAAATGATTCAAAATGTCAATTGGATCGTGCCTCATGTTGAATAACCACTTTTTAAACCCTCACAGTGACCAAAATTGCCATTTTTACAGAGTTTTGCTTACTCAAAAGCTTCCATTTTGACCCGTTTCAGGCACAGAAATGACTTTAAACACACTTATTTTAGTTGACAAAGTCATAATTCACATCCAACAGTCATTTAGAGTCAAAAGATTAAATGTTGAAATTTCATCCATATTGACCATTTTGGGATCGTTCGACAGGTCCGGAGTCATCGTTTTTCATCCGAAAATTGATTTTTCGGACTGTACCAAAAATGATTCAAAATGTCAATTGGATCGTGCCTCATGTTGAATAACCACTTTTTAAACCCTCACAGTGACCAAAATTGCCATTTTTACAGAGTTTTGCTTACTCAAAAGCTTCCATTTTGACCGGTTTCAGGCACAGAAATGACTTTAAACACACTTATTTTAGTTGACAAAGTCATAATTCACATCCAACAGTCATTTAGAGTCAAAAGATTAAATGTTGAAATTTCATCCATATTGACCATTTTGGGATCGTTCGACAGGTCCGGAGTCATCGTTTTTCATCCGAAAATTGATTTTTCGGACTGTACCAAAAATGATTCAAAATGTCAATTGGATCGTGCCTCATGTTGAATAACCACTTTTTAAACCCTCACAGTGACCAAAATTGCCATTTTTACAGAGTTTTGCTTACTCAAAAGCTTCCATTTTGACCCGTTCCAGGCACAGAAATGACTTTAAACACACTTATTCTAGTTGACAAAGTCATAATTCACATCCAACAGTCATTTAGAGTCAAAAGATTAAATGTTGAAATTTCATCCATATTGACCATTTTGGGATCGTTCGACAGGTCCGGAGTCATCGTTTTTCATCCGAAAATTGATTTTTTGGACTGTACCAAAAATGATTCAAAATGTCAATTGGATCATGCCTCATGTTGAATAACCACTTTTTAACCACATGGCTGCTAGGCGTTTTCCCGTCCTGCGCTAAAAAAACATAAAGTCCATAAATCATGACGAGCTGGCCTTGTCATCCGCGCACGGCAGGTAAGCGCCATGACGAGCCCAGCTCGTCATTAGCTTCGAAGGGGTTAAACCCTCACAGTGACCAAAATTGCCATTTTTACAGAGTTTTGCTATCTCAAAAGCTTACATTTTGACCCATTCCAGGCACAGAAATGACTTTAAACACACTTATTCTAGTTGGCAAAGTCATAATTCACATCCAACAGTCATTTAGAGTCAAAAGATTAAATGTTGAAATTTCATCCATATTGACCATTTTGGGATCGTTCGACAGTCATCGTTTTTCATCCGAAAATTGATTTTTCGGACTGTACCAAAAATGATTCAAAATGTCAATTGGATCGTGCCTCATGTTGAATAACCACTTTTTAAACCCTCACAGTGACCAAAATTGCCATTTTTACAGAGTTTTGCTTACTGAAAAGCTTCCATTTTGACCCGTTTCAGGCACAGAAATGACTTTAAACACACTTATTTTAGTTGACAAAGTCATAATTCACATCCAACAGTCATTTAGAGTCAAAAGATTAAATGTTGAAATTTCATCATCATGGACCATTTTGGGATCGTTCGACAGGTCCGGAGTCATCGTTTTTCATCCGAAAATTGAATTTTTGGACTGTACCAAAAATGATTCAAAATGTCAATTGGATCGTGCCTCATGTTGAATAACCACTTTTTAAACCCTCACAGTGACCAAAATTGCCATTTTTACAGAGTTTTGCTTACTCAGAAGCTTCCATTTTGACCCGTTTCAGGCACAGAAATGACTTTAAACACACTTATTTTAGTTGACAAAGTCATAATTCACATCCAACAGTCATTTAGAGTCAAAAGATTAAATGTTGAAATTTCATCCATATTGACCATTTTGGGATCGTTCGACAGGTCCGGAGTCATCGTTTTTCATCCGAAAATTGATTTTTTGGACTGTACCAAAAATGATTCAAAATGTCAATTGGATCGTGCCTCATGTTGAATAACCACTTTTTAAACCCTCACAGTGACCAAAATTGCCATTTTTACAGAGTTTTGCTATCTCAAAAGCTTCCATTTTGACCCGTTTCAGGCACAGAAATGACTTTAAACACACTTATTCTAGTTGACAAAGTCATAATTCACATCCAACAGTCATTTAGAGTCAAAAGATTAAATGTTGAAATTTCATCCATATTAACCATTTTGGGATCGTTCGACAGGTCCGGAGTCATCGTTTTTCATCCGAAAATTGATTTTTCGGACTGTTCCAAAAATGATTCAAAATGTCAATTGGATCGTGCCTCATGTTGAATAACCACTTTTAAACCCTCACAGTGACCAAAATTGCCATTTTTACAGAGTTTTGCTTACTCAAAAGCTTCCATTTTGACCCGTTTCAGGCACAGAAATGACTTTAAACACACTTATTTTAGTTGACAAAGTCATAATTCACATCCAACAGTCATTTAGAGTCAAAAGATTAAATGTTGAAATTTCATCCATATTGACCATTTTGGGATCGTTCGACAGGTCCGGAGTCACCGTTTTTCATCCGAAAATTGATTTTTCGGACTGTACCAAAAATGATTCAAAATGTCAATTGGATCGTGCCTCATGTTGAATAACCACTTTTTAAACCCTCACAGTGACCAAAATTGCCATTTTTACAGAGTTTTGCTTACTCAAAAGCTTCCATTTTGACCGGTTTCAGGCACAGAAATGACTTTAAACACACTTATTTTAGTTGACAAAGTCATAATTCACATCCAACAGTCATTTAGAGTCAAAAGATTAAATGTTGAAATTTCATCCATATTGACCATTTTGGGATCGTTCGACAGGTCCGGAGTCATCGTTTTTCATCCGAAAATTGATTTTTCGGACTGTACCAAAAATGATTCAAAATGTCAATTGGATCGTGCCTCATGTTGAATAACCACTTTTTAAACCCTCACAGTGACCAAAATTGCCATTTTTACAGAGTTTTGCTTACTCAAAATCTTCCATTTTGACCCGTTCCAGGCACAGAAATGACTTTAAACACACTTATTCTAGTTGACAAAGTCATAATTCACATCCAACAGTCATTTAGAGTCAAAAGATTAAATGTTGAAATTTCATCCATATTGACCATTTTGGGATCGTTCGACAGGTCCGGAGTCATCGTTTTTCATCCGAAAATTGATTTTTTGGACTGTACCAAAAATGATTCAAAATGTCAATTGGATCATGCCTCATGTTGAATAACCACTTTTTAACCACATGGCTGCTAGGCGTTTTCCCGTCCTGCGCTAAAAAAACATAAAGTCCATAAATCATGACGAGCTGGCCTTGTCATCCGCGCACGGCAGGTAAGCGCCATGACGAGCCCAGCTCGTCATTAGCTTCGAAGGGGTTAAACCCTCACAGTGACCAAAATTGCCATTTTTACAGAGTTTTGCTATCTCAAAAGCTTCCATTTTGACCCGTTCCAGGCACAGAAATGACTTTAAACACACTTATTCTAGTTGACAAAGTCATAATTCACATCCAACAGTCATTTAGAGTCAAAAGATTTAATGTTGAAATTTCATCCATATTGACCATTTTGGGATCGTTCGACAGGTCCGGAGTCATCGTTTTTCATCCGAAAATTGATTTTTTGGACTGTACCAAAAATGATTCAAAATGTCAATTGGATCGTGCCTCATGTTGAATAACCACTTTTTAAACCCTCACAGTGACCAAAATTGCCATTTTTACAGAGTTTTGCTTACTCAAAAGCTTCCATTTTGACCTGTTTCAGGCACAGAAATGACTTTAAACACACTTATTTTAGTTGACAAAGTCATAATTCACATCCAACAGTCATTTAGAGTCAAAAGATTAAATGTTGAAATTTCATCCATATTGACCATTTTGGGATCGTTCGACAGGTCCGGAGTCATCGTTTTTCATCCGAAAATTGATTTTTCGGACTGTACCAAAAATGATTCAAAATGTCAATTGGATCGTGCCTCATGTTGAATAACCACTTTTTAAACCCTCACAGTGACCAAAATTGCCATTTTTACAGAGTTTTGCTATCTCAAAAGCTTACATTTTGACCCATTCCAGGCACAGAAATGACTTTAAACACACTTATTCTAGTTGGCAAAGTCATAATTCACATCCAACAGTCATTTAGAGTCAAAAGATTAAATGTTGAAATTTCATCCATATTGACCATTTTGGGATCGTTCGACAGGTCCGGAGTCATCGTTTTTCATCCGAAAATTGATTTTTCGGACTGTACCAAAAATGATTCAAAATGTCAATTGGATCGTGCCTCATGTTGAATAACCACTTTTTAAACCCTCACAGTGACCAAAATTGCCATTTTTACAGAGTTTTGCTTACTCAAAAGCTTCCATTTTGACCCGTTTCAGGCACAGAAATGACTTTAAACACACTTATTTTAGTTGACAAAGTCATAATTCACATCCAACAGTCATTTAGAGTCAAAAGATTAAATGTTGAAATTTCATCATCATGGACCATTTTGGGATCGTTCGACAGGTCCGGAGTCATCGTTTTTCATCCGAAAATTGAATTTTTGGACTGTACCAAAAATGATTCAAAATGTCAATTGGATCATGCCTCATGTTTAATAACCACTTTTTAAACCCTCACAGTGACCAAAATTGCCATTTTTACAGAGTTTTGCTTACTCAAAAGCTTCCATTTTGACCCGTTCCAGGCACAGAAATGACTTTAAACACCCTTATTCTAGTTGACAAAGTCAAAATTCACATCCAACAGTCATTTAGAGTCAAAAGATTAAATGTTGAAATTTCATCCATATTGACCATTTTGGGATCGTTCGACAGGTCCGGAGTCATCGTTTTTCATCCGAAAATTGATTTTTCGGACTGTACCAAAAATGATTCAAAATGTCAATTGGATCGTGCCTCATGTTGAATAACCACTTTTTAAACCCTCACAGTGACCAAAATTGCCATTTTTACAGAGTTTTGCTTACTCAAAAGCTTCCATTTTGACCCGTTCCAGGCACAGAAATGACTTTAAACACACTTATTCTAGTTGACAAAGTCATAATTCACATCCAACAGTCATTTAGAGTCAAAAGATTAAATGTTGAAATTTCATCCATATTGACCATTTTGGGATCGTTCGACAGGTCCGGAGTCATCGTTTTTCATCCGAAAATTGATTTTTCGGACTGTACCAAAAATTATTCAAAATGTCAATTGGATCGTGCCTCGTGTTGAATAACCACTTTTTAAACCCTCACAGTGACCAAAATTGCCATTTTTACAGAGTTTTGCTATCTCAAAAGCTTCCATTTTGACCCGTTTCAGGCACAGAAATGACTTTAAACACACTTATTTTAGTTGACAAAGTCATAATTCACATCCAACAGTCATTTAGAGTCAAAAGATTAAATGTTGAAATTTCATCATCATAGACCATTTTGGGATCGTTCGACAGGTCCGGAGTCATCGTTTTTCATCCAAAAATTGATTTTTTGGACTGTACCAAAAATGATTCAAAATGTCAATTGGATCGTGCCTCATGTTGAATAACCACTTTTTAAACCCTCACAGTGACCAAAATTGCCATTTTTACAGAGTTTTGCTTACTCAAAAGCTTCCATTTTGACCCGTTTCAGGCACAGAAATGACTTTAAACACACTTATTCTAGTTGACAAAGTCATAATTCACATCCAACAGTGATTTAGAGTCAAAAGATTAAATGTTAAAATGTCATCATTATAGACCATTTTGGGATCGTTCGACAGGTCCGGAGTCATCGTTTTTCATCCGAAAATTGATTTTTTGGACTGTACCAAAAATGATTCAAAATGTCAATTGGATCGTGCCTCATGTTGAATAACCACTTTTTAAACCCTCACAGTGACCAAAATTGCCATTTTTACAGAGTTTTGCTTACTCAAAAGCTTCCATTTTGACCCGTTCCAGGCACAGAAATGACTTTAAACACACTTATTCTAGTTGACAAAGTCATAATTCACATCCAACAGTCATTTAGAGTCAAAAGATTAAATGTTGAAATTTCATCCATATTGACCATTTTGGGATCGTTCGACAGGTCCGGAGTCATCGTTTTTCATCCGAAAATTGATTTTTCGGACTGTACCAAAAATTATTCAAAATGTCAATTGGATCGTGCCTCGTGTTGAATAACCACTTTTTAAACCCTCACAGTGACCAAAATTGCCATTTTTACAGAGTTTTGCTATCTCAAAAGCTTCCATTTTGACCCGTTTCAGGCACAGAAATGACTTTAAACACACTTATTTTAGTTGACAAAGTCATAATTCACATCCAACAGTCATTTAGAGTCAAAAGATTAAATGTTGAAATTTCATCATCATAGACCATTTTGGGATCGTTCGACAGGTCCGGAGTCATCGTTTTTCATCCAAAAATTGATTTTTTGGACTGTACCAAAAATGATTCAAAATGTCAATTGGATCGTGCCTCATGTTGAATAACCACTTTTTAAACCCTCACAGTGACCAAAATTGCCATTTTTACAGAGTTTTGCTTACTCAAAAGCTTCCATTTTGACCCGTTTCAGGCACAGAAATGACTTTAAACACACTTATTTTAGTTGACAAAGTCATAATTCACATCCAACAGTCATTTAGAGTCAAAAGATTAAATGTTGAAATTTCATCCATATTGACCATTTTGGGATCGTTCGACAGGTCCGGAGTCATCGTTTTTCATCCGAAAATTGATTTTTTGGACTGTACCAAAAATGATTCAAAATGTCAATTGGATCGTGCCTCATGTTGAATAACCACTTTTTAAACCCTCACAGTGACCAAAATTGCCATTTTTACAGAGTTTTGCTATCTCAAAAGCTTCCATTTTGACCCGTTTCAGGCACAGAAATGACTTTAAACACACTTATTCTAGTTGACAAAGTCATAATTCACATCCAACAGTGATTTAGAGTCAAAAGATTAAATGTTAAAATGTCATCATTATAGACCATTTTGGGATCGTTCGACAGGTCCGGAGTCATCGTTTTTCATCCGAAAATTGATTTTTTGGACTGTACCAAAAATGATTCAAAATGTCAATTGGATCGTGCCTCATGTTGAATAACCACTTTTTAAACCCTCACAGTGACCAAAATTGCCATTTTTACAGAGTTTTGCTTACTCAAAAGCTTCCATTTTGACCCGTTTCAGGCACAGAAATGACTTTAAACACACTTATTTTAGTTGACAAAGTCATAATTCACATCCAACAGTCATTTAGAGTCAAAAGATTAAATGTTGAAATTTCATCCATATTGACCATTTTGGGATCGTTCGACAGGTCCGGAGTCACCGTTTTTCATCCGAAAATTGATTTTTCGGACTGTACCAAAAATGATTCAAAATGTCAATTGGATCGTGCCTCATGTTGAATAACCACTTTTTAAACCCTCACAGTGACCAAAATTGCCATTTTTACAGAGTTTTGCTTACTCAAAAGCTTCCATTTTGACCCGTTCCAGGCACAGAAATGACTTTAAACACACTTATTCTAGTTGACAAAGTCATAATTCACATCCAACAGTCATTTAGAGTCAAAAGATTAAATGTTGAAATTTCATCCATATTAACCATTTTGGGATCGTTCGACAGGTCCGGAGTCATCGTTTTTCATCCGAAAATTGATTTTTCGGACTGTTCCAAAAATGATTCAAAATGTCAATTGGATCGTGCCTCATGTTGAATAACCACTTTTTAAACCCTCACAGTGACCAAAATTGCCATTTTTACAGAGTTTTGCTTACTCAAAAGCTTCCATTTTGACCCGTTTCAGGCACAGAAATGACTTTAAACACACTTATTTTAGTTGACAAAGTCATAATTCACATCCAACAGTCATTTAGAGTCAAAAGATTAAATGTTGAAATTTCATCCATATTGACCATTTTGGGATCGTTCGACAGGTCCGGAGTCACCGTTTTTCATCCGAAAATTGATTTTTCGGACTGTACCAAAAATGATTCAAAATGTCAATTGGATCGTGCCTCATGTTGAATAACCACTTTTTAAACCCTCACAGTGACCAAAATTGCCATTTTTACAGAGTTTTGCTTACTCAAAAGCTTCCATTTTGACCTGTTTCAGGCACAGAAATGACTTTAAACACACTTATTTTAGTTGACAAAGTCATAATTCACATCCAACAGTCATTTAGAGTCAAAAGATTAAATGTTGAAATTTCATCCATATTGACCATTTTGGGATCGTTCGACAGGTCCGGAGTCATCGTTTTTCATCCGAAAATTGATTTTTCGGACTGTACCAAAAATGATTCAAAATGTCAATTGGATCGTGCCTCATGTTGAATAACCACTTTTTAAACCCTCACAGTGACCAAAATTGCCATTTTTACAGAGTTTTGCTTTCTCAAAAGCTTCCATTTTGACCCGTTCCAGGCACAGAAATGACTTTAAACACACTTATTCTAGTTGACAAAGTCATAATTCACATCCAACAGTCATTTAGAGTCAAAAGATTAAATGTTGAAATTTCATCCATATTGACCATTTTGGGATCGTTCGACAGGTCCGGAGTCATCGTTTTTCATCCGAAAATTGATTTTTTGGACTGAACCAAAAATGATTCAAAATGTCAATTGGATCATGCCTCATGTTGAATAACCACTTTTTAACCACATGGCTGCTAGGCGTTTTCCCGTCCTGCGCTAAAAAAACATAAAGTCCATAAATCATGACGAGCTGGCCTTGTCATCCGCGCACGGCAGGTAAACGCCATGACGAGCCCAGCTCGTCATTAGCTTCGAAGGGGTTAAACCCTCACAGTGACCAAAATTGCCATTTTTACAGAGTTTTGCTATCTCAAAAGCTTCCATTTTGACCCGTTCCAGGCACAGAAATGACTTTAAACACACTTATTCTAGTTGACAAAGTCATAATTCACATCCAACAGTCATTTAGAGTCAAAAGATTTAATGTTGAAATTTCATCCATATTGACCATTTTGGGATCGTTCGACAGGTCCGGAGTCATCGTTTTTCATCCGAAAATTGATTTTTTGGACTGTACCAAAAATGATTCAAAATGTCAATTGGATCGTGCCTCATGTTGAATAACCACTTTTTAAACCCTCACAGTGACCAAAATTGCCATTTTTACAGAGTTTTGCTTACTCAAAAGCTTCCATTTTGACCTGTTTCAGGCACAGAAATGACTTTAAACACACTTATTTTAGTTGACAAAGTCATAATTCACATCCAACAGTCATTTAGAGTCAAAAGATTAAATGTTGAAATTTCATCCATATTGACCATTTTGGGATCGTTCGACAGGTCCGGAGTCATCGTTTTTCATCCGAAAATTGATTTTTCGGACTGTACCAAAAATGATTCAAAATGTCAATTGGATCGTGCCTCATGTTGAATAACCACTTTTTAAACCCTCACAGTGACCAAAATTGCCATTTTTACAGAGTTTTGCTTACTCAAAAGCTTCCATTTTGACCCGTTCCAGGCACAGAAATGACTTTAAACACACTTATTCTAGTTGACAAAGTCATAATTCACATCCAACAGTCATTTAGAGTCAAAAGATTAAATGTTGAAATTTCATCCATATTGACCATTTTGGGATCGTTCGACAGGTCCGGAGTCATCGTTTTTCATCCGAAAATTGATTTTTTGGACTGTACCAAAAATGATTCAAAATGTCAATTGGATCATGCCTCATGTTGAATAACCACTTTTTAACCACATGGCTGCTAGGCGTTTTCCCGTCCTGCGCTAAAAAAACATAAAGTCCATAAATCATGACGAGCTGGCCTTGTCATCCGTGCACGGCAGGTAAGCGCCATGACGAGCCCAGCTCGTCATTAGCTTCGAAGGGGTTAAACCCTCACAGTGACCAAAATTGCCATTTTTACAGAGTTTTGCTATCTCAAAAGCTTCCATTTTGACCCGTTCCAGGCACAGAAATGACTTTAAACACACTTATTCTAGTTGACAAAGTCATAATTCACATCCAACAGTCATTTAGAGTCAAAAGATTAAATGTTGAAATTTCATCCATATTGACCATTTTGGGATCGTTCGACAGGTCCGGAGTCATCGTTTTTCATCCGAAAATTGATTTTTTGGACTGTACCAAAAATGATTCAAAATGTCAATTGGATCGTGCCTCATATTGAATAACCACTTTTTAAACCCTCACAGTGACCAAAATTGCCATTTTTAAGGAGTTTTGCTTACTCAAAAGCTTCCATTTTGACCCGTTTCAGGCACAGAAATTACTTTAAACACACTTATTTTAGTTGACAAAGTCATAATTCACATCCAACAGTCATTTAGAGTCAAAAGATTAAATGTTGAAATTTCATCCATATTGACCATTTTGGGATCGTTCGACAGGTCCGGAGTCATCGTTTTTCATCCGAAAATTGATTTTTCGGACTGTACCAAAAATGATTCAAAATGTCAATTGGATCGTGCCTCATGTTGAATAACCACTTTTTAAACCCTCACAGTGACCAAAATTGCCATTTTTACAGAGTTTTGCTTACTCAAAAGCTTCCATTTTGACCTGTTTCAGGCACAGAAATGACTTTAAACACACTTATTTTAGTTGACAAAGTCATAATTCACATCCAACAGTCATTTAGAGTCAAAAGATTAAATGTTGAAATTTCATCCATATTGACCATTTTGGGATCGTTCGACAGGTCCGGAGTCATCGTTTTTCATCCGAAAATTGATTTTTCGGACTGTACCAAAAATGATTCAAAATGTCAATTGGATCGTGCCTCATGTTGAATAACCACTTTTTAAACCCTCACGGTGACCAAAATTGCCATTTTTACAGAGTTTTGCTATCTCAAAAGCTTCCATTTTGACCCGTTTCAGGCACAGAAATGACTTTAAACACACTTATTCTAGTTGACAAAGTCATAATTCACATCCAACAGTCATTTAGAGTCAAAAGATTAAATGTTGAAATTTCATCATCATAGACCATTTTGGGATCGTTCGACAGGTCCGGAGTCATCGTTTTTCATCCGAAAATTGATTTTTCGGACTGTACCAAAAATTATTCAAAATGTCAATTGGATCGTGCCTCGTGTTGAATAACCACTTTTTAAACCCTCACAGTGACCAAAATTGCCATTTTTACAGAGTTTTGCTATCTCAAAAGCTTCCATTTTGACCCGTTTCAGGCACAGAAATGACTTTAAACACACTTATTTTAGTTGACAAAGTCATAATTCACATCCAACAGTCATTTAGAGTCAAAAGATTAAATGTTGAAATTTCATCATCATAGACCATTTTGGGATCATTCGACAGGTCCGGAGTCATCGTTTTTCATCCAAAAATTGATTTTTTGGACTGTACCAAAAATGATTCAAAATGTCAATTGGATCGTGCCTCATGTTGAATAACCACTTTTTAAACCCTCACAGTGACCAAAATTGCCATTTTTACAGAGTTTTGCTTACTCAAAAGCTTCCATTTTGACCCGTTTCAGGCACAGAAATGACTTTAAACACACTTATTTTAGTTGACAAAGTCATAATTCACATCCAACAGTCATTTAGAGTCAAAAGATTAAATGTTGAAATTTCATCCATATTGACCATTTTGGGATCGTTCGACAGGTCCGGAGTCATCGTTTTTCATCCGAAAATTGATTTTTTGGACTGTACCAAAAATGATTCAAAATGTCAATTGGATCGTGCCTCATGTTGAATAACCACTTTTTAAACCCTCACAGTGACGAAAATTGCCATTTTTACAGAGTTTTGCTATCTCAAAAGCTTCCATTTTGACCCGTTTCAGGCACAGAAATGACTTTAAACACACTTATTCTAGTTGACAAAGTCATAATTCACATCCAACAGTGATTTAGAGTCAAAAGATTAAATGTTAAAATGTCATCATTATAGACAATTTTGGGATCGTTCGACAGGTCCGGAGTCATCGTTTTTCATCCGAAAATTGATTTTTTGGACTGTACCAAAAATGATTCAAAATGTCAATTGGATCGTGCCTCATGTTGAATAACCACTTTTTAAACCCTCACAGTGACCAAAATTGCCATTTTTACAGAGTTTTGCTTACTCAAAAGCTTCCATTTTGACCCGTTCCAGGCACAGAAATGACTTTAAACACACTTATTCTAGTTGACAAAGTCATAATTCACATCCAACAGTCATTTAGAGTCAAAAGATTAAATGTTGAAATTTCATCCATATTAACCATTTTGGGATCGTTCGACAGGTCCGGAGTCATCGTTTTTCATCCGAAAATTGATTTTTCGGACTGTTCCAAAAATGATTCAAAATGTCAATTGGATCGTGCCTCATGTTGAATAACCACTTTTTAAACCCTCACAGTGACCAAAATTGCCATTTTTACAGAGTTTTGCTTACTCAAAAGCTTCCATTTTGACCCGTTTCAGGCACAGAAATGACTTTAAACACACTTATTTTAGTTGACAAAGTCATAATTCACATCCAACAGTCATTTAGAGTCAAAAGATTAAATGTTGAAATTTCATCCATATTGACCATTTTGGGATCGTTCGACAGGTCCGGAGTCACCGTTTTTCATCCGAAAATTGATTTTTCGGACTGTACCAAAAATGATTCAAAATGTCAATTGGATCGTGCCTCATGTTGAATAACCACTTTTTAAACCCTCACAGTGACCAAAATTGCCATTTTTACAGAGTTTTGCTTACTCAAAAGCTTCCATTTTGACCTGTTTCAGGCACAGAAATGACTTTAAACACACTTATTTTAGTTGACAAAGTCATAATTCACATCCAACAGTCATTTAGAGTCAAAAGATTAAATGTTGAAATTTCATCCATATTGACCATTTTGGGATTGTTCGACAGGTCCGGAGTCATCGTTTTTCATCCGAAAATTGATTTTTCGGACTGTACCAAAAATGATTCAAAATGTCAATTGGATCGTGCCTCATGTTGAATAACCACTTTTTAAACCCTCACAGTGACCAAAATTGCCATTTTTACAGAGTTTTGCTTACTCAAAAGCTTCCATTTTGACCCGTTCCAGGCACAGAAATGACTTTAAACACACTTATTCTAGTTGACAAAGTCATAATTCACATCCAACAGTCATTTAGAGTCAAAAGATTAAATGTTGAAATTTCATCCATATTGACCATTTTGGGATCGTTCGACAGGTCCGGAGTCATCGTTTTTCATCCGAAAATTGATTTTTTGGACTGTACCAAAAATAATTCAAAATGTCAATTGGATCATGCCTCATGTTGAATAACCACTTTTTAACCACATGGCTGCTAGGCGTTTTCCCGTCCTGCGCTAAAAAAACATAAAGTCCATAAATCATGACGAGCTGGCCTTGTCATCCGCGCACGGCAGGTAAGCGCCATGACGAGCCCAGCTCGTCATTAGCTTCGAAGGGGTTAAACCCTCACAGTGACCAAAATTGCCATTTTTACAGAGTTTTGCTATCTCAAAAGCTTCCATTTTGACCCGTTCCAGGCACAGAAATGACTTTAAACACACTTATTCTAGTTGACAAAGTCATAATTCACATCCAACAGTCATTTAGAGTCAAAAGATTAAATGTTGAAATTTCATCCATATTGACCATTTTGGGATCGTTCGACAGGTCCGGAGTCATCGTTTTTCATCCGAAAATTGATTTTTTGGACTGTACCAAAAATGATTCAAAATGTCAATTGGATCGTGCCTCATATTGAATAACCACTTTTTAAACCCTCACAGTGACCAAAATTGCCATTTTTAAGGAGTTTTGCTTACTCAAAAGCTTCCATTTTGACCCGTTTCAGGCACAGAAATTACTTTAAACACACTTATTTTAGTTGACAAAGTCATAATTCACATCCAACAGTCATTTAGAGTCAAAAGATTAAATGTTGAAATTTCATCCATATTGACCATTTTGGGATCGTTCGACAGGTCCGGAGTCATCGTTTTTCATCCGAAAATTGATTTTTCGGACTGTACCAAAAATGATTCAAAATGTCAATTGGATCGTGCCTCATGTTGAATAACCACTTTTTAAACCCTCACAGTGACCAAAATTGCCATTTTTACAGAGTTTTGCTTACTCAAAAGCTTCCATTTTGACCCGTTCCAGGCACAGAAATGACTTTAAACACACTTATTCTAGTTGACAAAGTCATAATTCACATCCAACAGTCATTTAGAGTCAAAAGATTAAATGTTGAAATTTCATCATCATAGACCATTTTGGGATCGTTCGACAGGTCCGGAGTCATCGTTTTTCATCCGAAAATTGATTTTTCGGACTGTACCAAAAATTATTCAAAATGTCAATTGGATCGTGCCTCGTGTTGAATAACCACTTTTTAAACCCTCACAGTGACCAAAATTGCCATTTTTACAGAGTTTTGCTATCTCAAAAGCTTCCATTTTGACCCGTTTCAGGCACAGAAATGACTTTAAACACACTTATTTTAGTTGACAAAGTCATAATTCACATCCAACAGTCATTTAGAGTCAAAAGATTAAATGTTGAAATTTCATCATCATAGACCATTTTGGGATCGTTCGACAGGTCCGGAGTCATCGTTTTTCATCCAAAAATTGATTTTTTGGACTGTACCAAAAATGATTCAAAATGTCAATTGGATCGTGCCTCATGTTGAATAACCACTTTTTAAACCCTCACAGTGACCAAAATTGCCATTTTTACAGAGTTTTGCTTACTCAAAAGCTTCCATTTTGACCCGTTTCAGGCACAGAAATGACTTTAAACACACTTATTTTAGTTGACAAAGTCATAATTCACATCCAACAGTCATTTAGAGTCAAAAGATTAAATGTTGAAATTTCATCCATATTGACCATTTTGGGATCGTTCGACAGGTCCGGAGTCATCGTTTTTCATCCGAAAATTGATTTTTTGGACTGTACCAAAAATGATTCAAAATGTCAATTGGATCGTGCCTCATGTTGAATAACCACTTTTTAAACCCTCACAGTGACCAAAATTGCCATTTTTACAGAGTTTTGCTATCTCAAAAGCTTCCATTTTGACCCGTTTCAGGCACAGAAATGACTTTAAACACACTTATTCTAGTTGACAAAGTCATAATTCACATCCAACAGTGATTTAGAGTCAAAAGATTAAATGTTAAAATGTCATCATTATAGACAATTTTGGGATCGTTCGACAGGTCCGGAGTCATCGTTTTTCATCCGAAAATTGATTTTTTGGACTGTACCAAAAATGATTCAAAATGTCAATTGGATCGTGCCTCATGTTGAATAACCACTTTTTAAACCCTCACAGTGACCAAAATTGCCATTTTTACAGAGTTTTGCTTACTCAAAAGCTTCCATTTTGACCCGTTCCAGGCACAGAAATGACTTTAAACACACTTATTCTAGTTGACAAAGTCATAATTCACATCCAACAGTCATTTAGAGTCAAAAGATTAAATGTTGAAATTTCATCCATATTAACCATTTTGGGATCGTTTGACAGGTCCGGAGTCATCGTTTTTCATCCGAAAATTGATTTTTCGGACTGTTCCAAAAATGATTCAAAATGTCAATTGGATCGTGCCTCATGTTGAATAACCACTTTTTAAACCCTCACAGTGACCAAAATTGCCATTTTTACAGAGTTTTGCTTACTCAAAAGCTTCCATTTTGACCCGTTTCAGGCACAGAAATGACTTTAAACACACTTATTTTAGTTGACAAAGTCATAATTCACATCCAACAGTCATTTAGAGTCAAAAGATTAAATGTTGAAATTTCATCCATATTGACCATTTTGGGATCGTTCGACAGGTCCGGAGTCACCGTTTTTCATCCGAAAATTGATTTTTCGGACTGTACCAAAAATGATTCAAAATGTCAATTGGATCGTGCCTCATGTTGAATAACCACTTTTTAAACCCTCACAGTGACCAAAATTGCCATTTTTACAGAGTTTTGCTTACTCAAAAGCTTCCATTTTGACCTGTTTCAGGCACAGAAATGACTTTAAACACACTTATTTTAGTTGACAAAGTCATAATTCACATCCAACAGTCATTTAGAGTCAAAAGATTAAATGTTGAAATTTCATCCATATTGACCATTTTGGGATCGTTCGACAGGTCCGGAGTCATCGTTTTTCATCCGAAAATTGATTTTTCGGACTGTACCAAAAATGATTCAAAATGTCAATTGGATCGTGCCTCATGTTGAATAACCACTTTTTAAACCCTCACAGTGACCAAAATTGCCATTTTCACAGAGTTTTGCTTACTCAAAAGCTTCCATTTTGACCCGTTCCAGGCACAGAAATGACTTTAAACACACTTATTCTAGTTGACAAAGTCATAATTCACATCCAACAGTCATTTAGAGTCAAAAGATTAAATGTTGAAATTTCATCCATATTGACCATTTTGGGATCGTTCGACAGGTCCGGAGTCATCGTTTTTCATCCGAAAATTGATTTTTTGGACTGTACCAAAAATGATTCAAAATGTTAATTGGATCATGCCTCATGTTGAATAACCACTTTTTAACCACATGGCTGCTAGGCGTTTTCCTGTCCTGCGCTAAAAAAACATAAAGTCCATAAATCATGACGAGCTGGCCTTGTCATCCGCGCACGGCAGGTAAGCGCCATGACGAGCCCAGCTCGTCATTAGCTTCGAAGGGGTTAAACCCTCACAGTGACCAAAATTGCCATTTTTACAGAGTTTTGCTATCTCAAAAGCTTCCATTTTGACCCGTTCCAGGCACAGAAATGACTTTAAACACACTTATTCTAGTTGACAAAGTCATAATTCACATCCAACAGTCATTTAGAGTCAAAAGATTTAATGTTGAAATTTCATCCATATTGACCATTTTGGGATCGTTCGACAGGTCCGGAGTCATCGTTTTTCATCCGAAAATTGATTTTTTGGACTGTACCAAAAATGATTCAAAATGTCAATTGGATCGTGCCTCATGTTGAATAACCACTTTTTAAACCCTCACAGTGACCAAAATTGCCATTTTTACAGAGTTTTGCTTACTCAGAAGCTTCCATTTTGACCCGTTTCAGGCACAGAAATGACTTTAAACACACTTATTTTAGTTGACAAAGTCATAATTCACATCCAACAGTCATTTAGAGTCAAAAGATTAAATGTTGAAATTTCATCCATATTGACCATTTTGGGATCGTTCGACAGGTCCGGAGTCATCGTTTTTCATCCGAAAATTGATTTTTTGGACTGTACCAAAAATGATTCAAAATGTCAATTGGATCGTGCCTCATGTTGAATAACCACTTTTTAAACCCTCACAGTGACCAAAATTGCCATTTTTACAGAGTTTTGCTATCTCAAAAGCTTCCATTTTGACCCGTTCCAGGCACAGAAATGACTTTAAACACACTTATTCTAGTTGACAAAGTCATAATTCACATCCAACAGTCATTTAGAGTCAAAAGATTTAATGTTGAAATTTCATCCATATTGACCATTTTGGGATCGTTCGACAGGTCCGGAGTCATCGTTTTTCATCCGAAAATTGATTTTTTGGACTGTACCAAAAATGATTCAAAATGTCAATTGGATCGTGCCTCATGTTGAATAACCACTTTTTAAACCCTCACAGTGACCAAAATTGCCATTTTTACAGAGTTTTGCTTACTCAAAAGCTTCCATTTTGACCTGTTTCAGGCACAGAAATGACTTTAAACACACTTATTTTAGTTGACAAAGTCATAATTCACATCCAACAGTCATTTAGAGTCAAAAGATTAAATGTTGAAATTTCATCCATATTGACCATTTTGGGATCGTTCGACAGGTCCGGAGTCATCGTTTTTCATCCGAAAATTGATTTTTCGGACTGTACCAAAAATGATTCAAAATGTCAATTGGATCGTGCCTCATGTTGAATAACCACTTTTTAAACCCTCACAGTGACCAAAATTGCCATTTTTACAGAGTTTTGCTATCTCAAAAGCTTACATTTTGACCCATTCCAGGCACAGAAATGACTTTAAACACACTTATTCTAGTTGGCAAAGTCATAATTCACATCCAACAGTCATTTAGAGTCAAAAGATTAAATGTTGAAATTTCATCCATATTGACCATTTTGGGATCGTTCGACAGGTCCGGAGTCATCGTTTTTCATCCGAAAATTGATTTTTCGGACTGTACCAAAAATGATTCAAAATGTCAATTGGATCGTGCCTCATGTTGAATAACCACTTTTTAAACCCTCACAGTGACCAAAATTGCCATTTTTACAGAGTTTTGCTTACTCAAAAGCTTCCATTTTGACCCGTTTCAGGCACAGAAATGACTTTAAACACACTTATTTTAGTTGACAAAGTCATAATTCACATCCAACAGTCATTTAGAGTCAAAAGATTAAATGTTGAAATTTCATCATCATGGACCATTTTGGGATCGTTCGACAGGTCCGGAGTCATCGTTTTTCATCCGAAAATTGAATTTTTGGACTGTACCAAAAATGATTCAAAATGTCAATTGGATCATGCCTCATGTTTAATAACCACTTTTTAAACCCTCACAGTGACCAAAATTGCCATTTTTACAGAGTTTTGCTTACTCAAAAGCTTCCATTTTGACCCGTTCCAGGCACAGAAATGACTTTAAACACCCTTATTCTAGTTGACAAAGTCAAAATTCACATCCAACAGTCATTTAGAGTCAAAAGATTAAATGTTGAAATTTCATCCATATTGACCATTTTGGGATCGTTCGACAGGTCCGGAGTCATCGTTTTTCATCCGAAAATTGATTTTTCGGACTGTACCAAAAATGATTCAAAATGTCAATTGGATCGTGCCTCATGTTGAATAACCACTTTTTAAACCCTCACAGTGACCAAAATTGCCATTTTTACAGAGTTTTGCTTACTCAAAAGCTTCCATTTTGACCCGTTCCAGGCACAGAAATGACTTTAAACACACTTATTCTAGTTGACAAAGTCATAATTCACATCCAACAGTCATTTAGAGTCAAAAGATTAAATGTTGAAATTTCATCCATATTGACCATTTTGGGATCGTTCGACAGGTCCGGAGTCATCGTTTTTCATCCGAAAATTGATTTTTCGGACTGTACCAAAAATTATTCAAAATGTCAATTGGATCGTGCCTCGTGTTGAATAACCACTTTTTAAACCCTCACAGTGACCAAAATTGCCATTTTTACAGAGTTTTGCTATCTCAAAAGCTTCCATTTTGACCCGTTTCAGGCACAGAAATGACTTTAAACACACTTATTTTAGTTGACAAAGTCATAATTCACATCCAACAGTCATTTAGAGTCAAAAGATTAAATGTTGAAATTTCATCATCATAGACCATTTTGGGATCGTTCGACAGGTCCGGAGTCATCGTTTTTCATCCAAAAATTGATTTTTTGGACTGTACCAAAAATGATTCAAAATGTCAATTGGATCGTGCCTCATGTTGAATAACCACTTTTTAAACCCTCACAGTGACCAAAATTGCCATTTTTACAGAGTTTTGCTTACTCAAAAGCTTCCATTTTGACCCGTTTCAGGCACAGAAATGACTTTAAACACACTTATTCTAGTTGACAAAGTCATAATTCACATCCAACAGTGATTTAGAGTCAAAAGATTAAATGTTAAAATGTCATCATTATAGACCATTTTGGGATCGTTCGACAGGTCCGGAGTCATCGTTTTTCATCCGAAAATTGATTTTTTGGACTGTACCAAAAATGATTCAAAATGTCAATTGGATCGTGCCTCATGTTGAATAACCACTTTTTAAACCCTCACAGTGACCAAAATTGCCATTTTTACAGAGTTTTGCTTACTCAAAAGCTTCCATTTTGACCCGTTTCAGGCACAGAAATGACTTTAAACACACTTATTTTAGTTGACAAAGTCATAATTCACATCCAACAGTCATTTAGAGTCAAAAGATTAAATGTTGAAATTTCATCCATATTGACCATTTTGGGATCGTTCGACAGGTCCGGAGTCACCGTTTTTCATCCGAAAATTGATTTTTCGGACTGTACCAAAAATGATTCAAAATGTCAATTGGATCGTGCCTCATGTTGAATAACCACTTTTTAAACCCTCACAGTGACCAAAATTGCCATTTTTACAGAGTTTTGCTTACTCAAAAGCTTCCATTTTGACCTGTTTCAGGCACAGAAATGACTTTAAACACACTTATTTTAGTTGACAAAGTCATAATTCACATCCAACAGTCATTTAGAGTCAAAAGATTAAATGTTGAAATTTCATCCATATTGACCATTTTGGGATCGTTCGACAGGTCCGGAGTCATCGTTTTTCATCCGAAAATTGATTTTTCGGACTGTACCAAAAATGATTCAAAATGTCAATTGGATCGTGCCTCATGTTGAATAACCACTTTTTAAACCCTCACAGTGACCAAAATTGCCATTTTTACAGAGTTTTGCTTACTCAAAAGCTTCCATTTTGACCCGTTCCAGGCACAGAAATGACTTTAAACACACTTATTCTAGTTGACAAAGTCATAATTCACATCCAACAGTCATTTAGAGTCAAAAGATTAAATGTTGAAATTTCATCCATATTGACCATTTTGGGATCGTTCGACAGGTCCGGAGTCATCGTTTTTCATCCGAAAATTGATTTTTTGGACTGTACCAAAAATGATTCAAAATGTTAATTGGATCATGCCTCATGTTGAATAACCACTTTTTAACCACATGGCTGCTAGGCGTTTTCCTGTCCTGCGCTAAAAAAACATAAAGTCCATAAATCATGACGAGCTGGCCTTGTCATCCGCGCACGGCAGGTAAGCGCCATGACGAGCCCAGCTCGTCATTAGCTTCGAAGGGGTTAAACCCTCACAGTGACCAAAATTGCCATTTTTACAGAGTTTTGCTATCTCAAAAGCTTCCATTTTGACCCGTTCCAGGCACAGAAATGACTTTAAACACACTTATTCTAGTTGACAAAGTCATAATTCACATCCAACAGTCATTTAGAGTCAAAAGATTTAATGTTGAAATTTCATCCATATTGACCATTTTGGGATCGTTCGACAGGTCCGGAGTCATCGTTTTTCATCCGAAAATTGATTTTTTGGACTGTACCAAAAATGATTCAAAATGTCAATTGGATCGTGCCTCATGTTGAATAACCACTTTTTAAACCCTCACAGTGACCAAAATTGCCATTTTTACAGAGTTTTGCTTACTCAGAAGCTTCCATTTTGACCCGTTTCAGGCACAGAAATGACTTTAAACACACTTATTTTAGTTGACAAAGTCATAATTCACATCCAACAGTCATTTAGAGTCAAAAGATTAAATGTTGAAATTTCATCCATATTGACCATTTTGGGATCGTTCGACAGGTCCGGAGTCATCGTTTTTCATCCGAAAATTGATTTTTTGGACTGTACCAAAAATGATTCAAAATGTCAATTGGATCGTGCCTCATGTTGAATAACCACTTTTTAAACCCTCACAGTGACCAAAATTGCCATTTTTACAGAGTTTTGCTATCTCAAAAGCTTCCATTTTGACCCGTTCCAGGCACAGAAATGACTTTAAACACACTTATTCTAGTTGACAAAGTCATAATTCACATCCAACAGTCATTTAGAGTCAAAAGATTTAATGTTGAAATTTCATCCATATTGACCATTTTGGGATCGTTCGACAGGTCCGGAGTCATCGTTTTTCATCCGAAAATTGATTTTTTGGACTGTACCAAAAATGATTCAAAATGTCAATTGGATCGTGCCTCATGTTGAATAACCACTTTTTAAACCCTCACAGTGACCAAAATTGCCATTTTTACAGAGTTTTGCTTACTCAAAAGCTTCCATTTTGACCTGTTTCAGGCACAGAAATGACTTTAAACACACTTATTTTAGTTGACAAAGTCATAATTCACATCCAACAGTCATTTAGAGTCAAAAGATTAAATGTTGACATTTCATCATCATTGACCATTTTGGGATCGTTCGACAGGTCCGGAGTCATCGTTTTTCATCCGAAAATTGAATTTTTGGACTGTACCAAAAATGATTCAAAATGTCAATTGGATCATGCCTCATGTTTAATAACCACTTTTTAAACCCTCACAGTGACCAAAATTGCCATTTTTACAGAGTTTTGCTTACTCAAAAGCTTCCATTTTGACCCGTTCCAGGCACAGAAATGACTTTAAACACCCTTATTCTAGTTGACAAAGTCAAAATTCACATCCAACAGTCATTTAGAGTCAAAAGATTAAATGTTGAAATTTCATCCATATTGACCATTTTGGGATCGTTCGACAGGTCCGGAGTCATCGTTTTTCATCCGAAAATTGATTTTTCGGACTGTACCAAAAATGATTCAAAATGTCAATTGGATCGTGCCTCATGTTGAATAACCACTTTTTAAACCCTCACAGTGACCAAAATTGCCATTTTTACAGAGTTTTGCTTACTCAAAAGCTTCCATTTTGACCCGTTCCAGGCACAGAAATGACTTTAAACACACTTATTCTAGTTGACAAAGTCATAATTCACATCCAACAGTCATTTAGAGTCAAAAGATTAAATGTTGAAATTTCATCCATATTGACCATTTTGGGATCGTTCGACAGGTCCGGAGTCATCGTTTTTCATCCGAAAATTGATTTTTCGGACTGTACCAAAAATTATTCAAAATGTCAATTGGATCGTGCCTCGTGTTGAATAACCACTTTTTAAACCCTCACAGTGACCAAAATTGCCATTTTTACAGAGTTTTGCTATCTCAAAAGCTTCCATTTTGACCCGTTTCAGGCACAGAAATGACTTTAAACACACTTATTTTAGTTGACAAAGTCATAATTCACATCCAACAGTCATTTAGAGTCAAAAGATTAAATGTTGAAATTTCATCATCATAGACCATTTTGGGATCGTTCGACAGGTCCGGAGTCATCGTTTTTCATCCAAAAATTGATTTTTTGGACTGTACCAAAAATGATTCAAAATGTCAATTGGATCGTGCCTCATGTTGAATAACCACTTTTTAAACCCTCACAGTGACCAAAATTGCCATTTTTACAGAGTTTTGCTTACTCAAAAGCTTCCATTTTGACCCGTTTCAGGCACAGAAATGACTTTAAACACACTTATTCTAGTTGACAAAGTCATAATTCACATCCAACAGTGATTTAGAGTCAAAAGATTAAATGTTAAAATGTCATCATTATAGACCATTTTGGGATCGTTCGACAGGTCCGGAGTCATCGTTTTTCATCCGAAAATTGATTTTTTGGACTGTACCAAAAATGATTCAAAATGTCAATTGGATCGTGCCTCATGTTGAATAACCACTTTTTAAACCCTCACAGTGACCAAAATTGCCATTTTTACAGAGTTTTGCTTACTCAAAAGCTTCCATTTTGACCCGTTCCAGGCACAGAAATGACTTTAAACACACTTATTCTAGTTGACAAAGTCATAATTCACATCCAACAGTCATTTAGAGTCAAAAGATTAAATGTTGAAATTTCATCCATATTGACCATTTTGGGATCGTTCGACAGGTCCGGAGTCATCGTTTTTCATCCGAAAATTGATTTTTCGGACTGTACCAAAAATTATTCAAAATGTCAATTGGATCGTGCCTCGTGTTGAATAACCACTTTTTAAACCCTCACAGTGACCAAAATTGCCATTTTTACAGAGTTTTGCTATCTCAAAAGCTTCCATTTTGACCCGTTCCAGGCACAGAAATGACTTTAAACACACTTATTCTAGTTGACAAAGTCATAATTCACATCCAACAGTCATTTAGAGTCAAAAGATTTAATGTTGAAATTTCATCCATATTGACCATTTTGGGATCGTTCGACAGGTCCGGAGTCATCGTTTTTCATCCGAAAATTGATTTTTTGGACTGTACCAAAAATGATTCAAAATGTCAATTGGATCGTGCCTCATGTTGAATAACCACTTTTTAAACCCTCACAGTGACCAAAATTGCCATTTTTACAGAGTTTTGCTTACTCAAAAGCTTCCATTTTGACCTGTTTCAGGCACAGAAATGACTTTAAACACACTTATTTTAGTTGACAAAGTCATAATTCACATCCAACAGTCATTTAGAGTCAAAAGATTAAATGTTGACATTTCATCATCATTGACCATTTTGGGATCGTTCGACAGGTCCGGAGTCATCGTTTTTCATCCGAAAATTGAATTTTTGGACTGTACCAAAAATGATTCAAAATGTCAATTGGATCATGCCTCATGTTTAATAACCACTTTTTAAACCCTCACAGTGACCAAAATTGCCATTTTTACAGAGTTTTGCTTACTCAAAAGCTTCCATTTTGACCCGTTCCAGGCACAGAAATGACTTTAAACACCCTTATTCTAGTTGACAAAGTCAAAATTCACATCCAACAGTCATTTAGAGTCAAAAGATTAAATGTTGAAATTTCATCCATATTGACCATTTTGGGATCGTTCGACAGGTCCGGAGTCATCGTTTTTCATCCGAAAATTGATTTTTCGGACTGTACCAAAAATGATTCAAAATGTCAATTGGATCGTGCCTCATGTTGAATAACCACTTTTTAAACCCTCACAGTGACCAAAATTGCCATTTTTACAGAGTTTTGCTTACTCAAAAGCTTCCATTTTGACCCGTTCCAGGCACAGAAATGACTTTAAACACACTTATTCTAGTTGACAAAGTCATAATTCACATCCAACAGTCATTTAGAGTCAAAAGATTAAATGTTGAAATTTCATCCATATTGACCATTTTGGGATCGTTCGACAGGTCCGGAGTCATCGTTTTTCATCCGAAAATTGATTTTTCGGACTGTACCAAAAATTATTCAAAATGTCAATTGGATCGTGCCTCGTGTTGAATAACCACTTTTTAAACCCTCACAGTGACCAAAATTGCCATTTTTACAGAGTTTTGCTATCTCAAAAGCTTCCATTTTGACCCGTTTCAGGCACAGAAATGACTTTAAACACACTTATTTTAGTTGACAAAGTCATAATTCACATCCAACAGTCATTTAGAGTCAAAAGATTAAATGTTGAAATTTCATCATCATAGACCATTTTGGGATCGTTCGACAGGTCCGGAGTCATCGTTTTTCATCCAAAAATTGATTTTTTGGACTGTACCAAAAATGATTCAAAATGTCAATTGGATCGTGCCTCATGTTGAATAACCACTTTTTAAACCCTCACAGTGACCAAAATTGCCATTTTTACAGAGTTTTGCTTACTCAAAAGCTTCCATTTTGACCCGTTTCAGGCACAGAAATGACTTTAAACACACTTATTCTAGTTGACAAAGTCATAATTCACATCCAACAGTGATTTAGAGTCAAAAGATTAAATGTTAAAATGTCATCATTATAGACCATTTTGGGATCGTTCGACAGGTCCGGAGTCATCGTTTTTCATCCGAAAATTGATTTTTTGGACTGTACCAAAAATGATTCAAAATGTCAATTGGATCGTGCCTCATGTTGAATAACCACTTTTTAAACCCTCACAGTGACCAAAATTGCCATTTTTACAGAGTTTTGCTTACTCAAAAGCTTCCATTTTGACCCGTTCCAGGCACAGAAATGACTTTAAACACACTTATTCTAGTTGACAAAGTCATAATTCACATCCAACAGTCATTTAGAGTCAAAAGATTAAATGTTGAAATTTCATCCATATTGACCATTTTGGGATCGTTCGACAGGTCCGGAGTCATCGTTTTTCATCCGAAAATTGATTTTTCGGACTGTACCAAAAATTATTCAAAATGTCAATTGGATCGTGCCTCGTGTTGAATAACCACTTTTTAAACCCTCACAGTGACCAAAATTGCCATTTTTACAGAGTTTTGCTATCTCAAAAGCTTCCATTTTGACCCGTTTCAGGCACAGAAATGACTTTAAACACACTTATTTTAGTTGACAAAGTCATAATTCACATCCAACAGTCATTTAGAGTCAAAAGATTAAATGTTGAAATTTCATCATCATAGACCATTTTGGGATCGTTCGACAGGTCCGGAGTCATCGTTTTTCATCCAAAAATTGATTTTTTGGACTGTACCAAAAATGATTCAAAATGTCAATTGGATCGTGCCTCATGTTGAATAACCACTTTTTAAACCCTCACAGTGACCAAAATTGCCATTTTTACAGAGTTTTGCTTACTCAAAAGCTTCCATTTTGACCCGTTTCAGGCACAGAAATGACTTTAAACACACTTATTTTAGTTGACAAAGTCATAATTCACATCCAACAGTCATTTAGAGTCAAAAGATTAAATGTTGAAATTTCATCCATATTGACCATTTTGGGATCGTTCGACAGGTCCGGAGTCATCGTTTTTCATCCGAAAATTGATTTTTTGGACTGTACCAAAAATGATTCAAAATGTCAATTGGATCGTGCCTCATGTTGAATAACCACTTTTTAAACCCTCACAGTGACCAAAATTGCCATTTTTACAGAGTTTTGCTATCTCAAAAGCTTCCATTTTGACCCGTTTCAGGCACAGAAATGACTTTAAACACACTTATTCTAGTTGACAAAGTCATAATTCACATCCAACAGTGATTTAGAGTCAAAAGATTAAATGTTAAAATGTCATCATTATAGACCATTTTGGGATCGTTCGACAGGTCCGGAGTCATCGTTTTTCATCCGAAAATTGATTTTTTGGACTGTACCAAAAATGATTCAAAATGTCAATTGGATCGTGCCTCATGTTGAATAACCACTTTTTAAACCCTCACAGTGACCAAAATTGCCATTTTTACAGAGTTTTGCTTACTCAAAAGCTTCCATTTTGACCCGTTCCAGGCACAGAAATGACTTTAAACACACTTATTCTAGTTGACAAAGTCATAATTCACATCCAACAGTCATTTAGAGTCAAAAGATTAAATGTTGAAATTTCATCCATATTAACCATTTTGGGATCGTTCGACAGGTCCGGAGTCATCGTTTTTCATCCGAAAATTGATTTTTCGGACTGTTCCAAAAATGATTCAAAATGTCAATTGGATCGTGCCTCATGTTGAATAACCACTTTTTAAACCCTCACAGTGACCAAAATTGCCATTTTTACAGAGTTTTGCTTACTCAAAAGCTTCCATTTTGACCCGTTTCAGGCACAGAAATGACTTTAAACACACTTATTTTAGTTGACAAAGTCATAATTCACATCCAACAGTCATTTAGAGTCAAAAGATTAAATGTTGAAATTTCATCCATATTGACCATTTTGGGATCGTTCGACAGGTCCGGAGTCACCGTTTTTCATCCGAAAATTGATTTTTCGGACTGTACCAAAAATGATTCAAAATGTCAATTGGATCGTGCCTCATGTTGAATAACCACTTTTTAAACCCTCACAGTGACCAAAATTGCCATTTTTACAGAGTTTTGCTTACTCAAAAGCTTCCATTTTGACCTGTTTCAGGCACAGAAATGACTTTAAACACACTTATTTTAGTTGACAAAGTCATAATTCACATCCAACAGTCATTTAGAGTCAAAAGATTAAATGTTGAAATTTCATCCATATTGACCATTTTGGGATCGTTCGACAGGTCCGGAGTCATCGTTTTTCATCCGAAAATTGATTTTTCGGACTGTACCAAAAATGATTCAAAATGTCAATTGGATCGTGCCTCATGTTGAATAACCACTTTTTAAACCCTCACAGTGACCAAAATTGCCATTTTTACAGAGTTTTGCTTACTCAAAAGCTTCCATTTTGACCCGTTCCAGGCACAGAAATGACTTTAAACACACTTATTCTAGTTGACAAAGTCATAATTCACATCCAACAGTCATTTAGAGTCAAAAGATTAAATGTTGAAATTTCATCCATATTGACCATTTTGGGATCGTTCGACAGGTCCGGAGTCATCGTTTTTCATCCGAAAATTGATTTTTTGGACTGAACCAAAAATGATTCAAAATGTCAATTGGATCATGCCTCATGTTGAATAACCACTTTTTAACCACATGGCTGCTAGGCGTTTTCCCGTCCTGCGCTAAAAAAACATAAAGTCCATAAATCATGACGAGCTGGCCTTGTCATCCGCGCACGGCAGGTAAGCGCCATGACGAGCCCAGCTCGTCATTAGCTTCGAAGGGGTTAAACCCTCACAGTGACCAAAATTGCCATTTTTACAGAGTTTTGCTATCTCAAAAGCTTCCATTTTGACCCGTTCCAGGCACAGAAATGACTTTAAACACACTTATTCTAGTTGACAAAGTCATAATTCACATCCAACAGTCATTTAGAGTCAAAAGATTTAATGTTGAAATTTCATCCATATTGACCATTTTGGGATCGTTCGACAGGTCCGGAGTCATCGTTTTTCATCCGAAAATTGATTTTTTGGACTGTACCAAAAATGATTCAAAATGTCAATTGGATCGTGCCTCATGTTGAATAACCACTTTTTAAACCCTCACAGTGACCAAAATTGCCATTTTTACAGAGTTTTGCTTACTCAAAAGCTTCCATTTTGACCTGTTTCAGGCACAGAAATGACTTTAAACACACTTATTTTAGTTGACAAAGTCATAATTCACATCCAACAGTCATTTAGAGTCAAAAGATTAAATGTTGAAATTTCATCCATATTGACCATTTTGGGATCGTTCGACAGGTCCGGAGTCATCGTTTTTCATCCGAAAATTGATTTTTCGGACTGTACCAAAAATGATTCAAAATGTCAATTGGATCGTGCCTCATGTTGAATAACCACTTTTTAAACCCTCACAGTGCCCAAAATTGCCATTTTTACAGAGTTTTGCTTACTCAAAAGCTTCCATTTTGACCCGTTCCAGGCACAGAAATGACTTTAAACACACTTATTCTAGTTGACAAAGTCATAATTCACATCCAACAGTCATTTAGAGTCAAAAGATTAAATGTTGAAATTTCATCCATATTGACCATTTTGGGATCGTTCGACAGGTCCGGAGTCATCGTTTTTCATCCGAAAATTGATTTTTTGGACTGTACCAAAAATGATTCAAAATGTCAATTGGATCATGCCTCATGTTGAATAACCACTTTTTAACCACATGGCTGCTAGGCGTTTTCCCGTCCTGCGCTAAAAAAACATAAAGTCCATAAATCATGACGAGCTGGCCTTGTCATCCGTGCACGGCAGGTAAGCGCCATGACGAGCCCAGCTCGTCATTAGCTTCGAAGGGGTTAAACCCTCACAGTGACCAAAATTGCCATTTTTACAGAGTTTTGCTATCTCAAAAGCTTCCATTTTGACCCGTTCCAGGCACAGAAATGACTTTAAACACACTTATTCTAGTTGACAAAGTCATAATTCACATCCAACAGTCATTTAGAGTCAAAAGATTAAATGTTGAAATTTCATCCATATTGACCATTTTGGGATCGTTCGACAGGTCCGGAGTCATCGTTTTTCATCCGAAAATTGATTTTTTGGACTGTACCAAAAATGATTCAAAATGTCAATTGGATCGTGCCTCATATTGAATAACCACTTTTTAAACCCTCACAGTGACCAAAATTGCCATTTTTAAGGAGTTTTGCTTACTCAAAAGCTTCCATTTTGACCCGTTTCAGGCACAGAAATTACTTTAAACACACTTATTTTAGTTGACAAAGTCATAATTCACATCCAACAGTCATTTAGAGTCAAAAGATTAAATGTTGAAATTTCATCCATATTGACCATTTTGGGATCGTTCGACAGGTCCGGAGTCATCGTTTTTCATCCGAAAATTGATTTTTCGGACTGTACCAAAAATGATTCAAAATGTCAATTGGATCGTGCCTCATGTTGAATAACCACTTTTTAAACCCTCACAGTGACCAAAATTGCCATTTTTACAGAGTTTTGCTTACTCAAAAGCTTCCATTTTGACCTGTTTCAGGCACAGAAATGACTTTAAACACACTTATTTTAGTTGACAAAGTCATAATTCACATCCAACAGTCATTTAGAGTCAAAAGATTAAATGTTGAAATTTCATCCATATTGACCATTTTGGGATCGTTCGACAGGTCCGGAGTCATCGTTTTTCATCCGAAAATTGATTTTTCGGACTGTACCAAAAATGATTCAAAATGTCAATTGGATCGTGCCTCATGTTGAATAACCACTTTTTAAACCCTCACGGTGACCAAAATTGCCATTTTTACAGAGTTTTGCTATCTCAAAAGCTTCCATTTTGACCCGTTTCAGGCACAGAAATGACTTTAAACACACTTATTCTAGTTGACAAAGTCATAATTCACATCCAACAGTCATTTAGAGTCAAAAGATTAAATGTTGAAATTTCATCATCATAGACCATTTTGGGATCGTTCGACAGGTCCGGAGTCATCGTTTTTCATCCGAAAATTGATTTTTCGGACTGTACCAAAAATTATTCAAAATGTCAATTGGATCGTGCCTCGTGTTGAATAACCACTTTTTAAACCCTCACAGTGACCAAAATTGCCATTTTTACAGAGTTTTGCTATCTCAAAAGCTTCCATTTTGACCCGTTTCAGGCACAGAAATGACTTTAAACACACTTATTTTAGTTGACAAAGTCATAATTCACATCCAACAGTCATTTAGAGTCAAAAGATTAAATGTTGAAATTTCATCATCATAGACCATTTTGGGATCATTCGACAGGTCCGGAGTCATCGTTTTTCATCCAAAAATTGATTTTTTGGACTGTACCAAAAATGATTCAAAATGTCAATTGGATCGTGCCTCATGTTGAATAACCACTTTTTAAACCCTCACAGTGACCAAAATTGCCATTTTTACAGAGTTTTGCTTACTCAAAAGCTTCCATTTTGACCCGTTCCAGGCACAGAAATGACTTTAAACACACTTATTCTAGTTGACAAAGTCATAATTCACATCCAACAGTCATTTAGAGTCAAAAGATTAAATGTTGAAATTTCATCCATATTGACCATTTTGGGATCGTTCGACAGGTCCGGAGTCACCGTTTTTCATCCGAAAATTGATTTTTCGGACTGTACCAAAAATGATTCAAAATGTCAATTGGATCGTGCCTCATGTTGAATAACCACTTTTTAAACCCTCACAGTGACCAAAATTGCCATTTTTACAGAGTTTTGCTTACTCAAAAGCTTCCATTTTGACCTGTTTCAGGCACAGAAATGACTTTAAACACACTTATTTTAGTTGACAAAGTCATAATTCACATCCAACAGTCATTTAGAGTCAAAAGATTAAATGTTGAAATTTCATCCATATTGACCATTTTGGGATCGTTCGACAGGTCCGGAGTCATCGTTTTTCATCCGAAAATTGATTTTTCGGACTGTACCAAAAATGATTCAAAATGTCAATTGGATCGTGCCTCATGTTGAATAACCACTTTTTAAACCCTCACAGTGACCAAAATTGCCATTTTTACAGAGTTTTGCTTACTCAAAAGCTTCCATTTTGACCCGTTCCAGGCACAGAAATGACTTTAAACACACTTATTCTAGTTGACAAAGTCATAATTCACATCCAACAGTCATTTAGAGTCAAAAGATTAAATGTTGAAATTTCATCCATATTGACCATTTTGGGATCGTTCGACAGGTCCGGAGTCATCGTTTTTCATCCGAAAATTGATTTTTTGGACTGAACCAAAAATGATTCAAAATGTCAATTGGATCATGCCTCATGTTGAATAACCACTTTTTAACCACATGGCTGCTAGGCGTTTTCCCGTCCTGCGCTAAAAAAACATAAAGTCCATAAATCATGACGAGCTGGCCTTGTCATCCGCGCACGGCAGGTAAGCGCCATGACGAGCCCAGCTCGTCATTAGCTTCGAAGGGGTTAAACCCTCACAGTGACCAAAATTGCCATTTTTACAGAGTTTTGCTATCTCAAAAGCTTCCATTTTGACCCGTTCCAGGCACAGAAATGACTTTAAACACACTTATTCTAGTTGACAAAGTCATAATTCACATCCAACAGTCATTTAGAGTCAAAAGATTTAATGTTGAAATTTCATCCATATTGACCATTTTGGGATCGTTCGACAGGTCCGGAGTCATCGTTTTTCATCCGAAAATTGATTTTTTGGACTGTACCAAAAATGATTCAAAATGTCAATTGGATCGTGCCTCATGTTGAATAACCACTTTTTAAACCCTCACAGTGACCAAAATTGCCATTTTTACAGAGTTTTGCTTACTCAAAAGCTTCCATTTTGACCTGTTTCAGGCACAGAAATGACTTTAAACACACTTATTTTAGTTGACAAAGTCATAATTCACATCCAACAGTCATTTAGAGTCAAAAGATTAAATGTTGAAATTTCATCCATATTGACCATTTTGGGATCGTTCGACAGGTCCGGAGTCATCGTTTTTCATCCGAAAATTGATTTTTCGGACTGTACCAAAAATGATTCAAAATGTCAATTGGATCGTGCCTCATGTTGAATAACCACTTTTTAAACCCTCACAGTGACCAAAATTGCCATTTTTACAGAGTTTTGCTTACTCAAAAGCTTCCATTTTGACCCGTTCCAGGCACAGAAATGACTTTAAACACACTTATTCTAGTTGACAAAGTCATAATTCACATCCAACAGTCATTTAGAGTCAAAAGATTAAATGTTGAAATTTCATCCATATTGACCATTTTGGGATCGTTCGACAGGTCCGGAGTCATCGTTTTTCATCCGAAAATTAATTTTTTGGACTGTACCAAAAATGATTCAAAATGTCAATTGGATCATGCCTCATGTTGAATAACCACTTTTTAACCACATGGCTGCTAGGCGTTTTCCCGTCCTGCGCTAAAAAAACATAAAGTCCATAAATCATGACGAGCTGGCCTTGTCATCCGTGCACGGCAGGTAAGCGCCATGACGAGCCCAGCTCGTCATTAGCTTCGAAGGGGTTAAACCCTCACAGTGACCAAAATTGCCATTTTTACAGAGTTTTGCTATCTCAAAAGCTTCCATTTTGACCCGTTCCAGGCACAGAAATGACTTTAAACACACTTATTCTAGTTGACAAAGTCATAATTCACATCCAACAGTCATTTAGAGTCAAAAGATTAAATGTTGAAATTTCATCCATATTGACCATTTTGGGATCGTTCGACAGGTCCGGAGTCATCGTTTTTCATCCGAAAATTGATTTTTTGGACTGTACCAAAAATGATTCAAAATGTCAATTGGATCGTGCCTCATATTGAATAACCACTTTTTAAACCCTCACAGTGACCAAAATTGCCATTTTTAAGGAGTTTTGCTTACTCAAAAGCTTCCATTTTGACCCGTTTCAGGCACAGAAATTACTTTAAACACACTTATTTTAGTTGACAAAGTCATAATTCACATCCAACAGTCATTTAGAGTCAAAAGATTAAATGTTGAAATTTCATCCATATTGACCATTTTGGGATCGTTCGACAGGTCCGGAGTCATCGTTTTTCATCCGAAAATTGATTTTTCGGACTGTACCAAAAATGATTCAAAATGTCAATTGGATCGTGCCTCATGTTGAATAACCACTTTTTAAACCCTCACAGTGACCAAAATTGCCATTTTTACAGAGTTTTGCTTACTCAAAAGCTTCCATTTTGACCTGTTTCAGGCACAGAAATGACTTTAAACACACTTATTTTAGTTGACAAAGTCATAATTCACATCCAACAGTCATTTAGAGTCAAAAGATTAAATGTTGAAATTTCATCCATATTGACCATTTTGGGATCGTTCGACAGGTCCGGAGTCATCGTTTTTCATCCGAAAATTGATTTTTCGGACTGTACCAAAAATGATTCAAAATGTCAATTGGATCGTGCCTCATGTTGAATAACCACTTTTTAAACCCTCACGGTGACCAAAATTGCCATTTTTACAGAGTTTTGCTATCTCAAAAGCTTCCATTTTGACCCGTTTCAGGCACAGAAATGACTTTAAACACACTTATTCTAGTTGACAAAGTCATAATTCACATCCAACAGTCATTTAGAGTCAAAAGATTAAATGTTGAAATTTCATCATCATAGACCATTTTGGGATCGTTCGACAGGTCCGGAGTCATCGTTTTTCATCCGAAAATTGATTTTTCGGACTGTACCAAAAATTATTCAAAATGTCAATTGGATCGTGCCTCGTGTTGAATAACCACTTTTTAAACCCTCACAGTGACCAAAATTGCCATTTTTACAGAGTTTTGCTATCTCAAAAGCTTCCATTTTGACCCGTTTCAGGCACAGAAATGACTTTAAACACACTTATTTTAGTTGACAAAGTCATAATTCACATCCAACAGTCATTTAGAGTCAAAAGATTAAATGTTGAAATTTCATCATCATAGACCATTTTGGGATCATTCGACAGGTCCGGAGTCATCGTTTTTCATCCAAAAATTGATTTTTTGGACTGTACCAAAAATGATTCAAAATGTCAATTGGATCGTGCCTCATGTTGAATAACCACTTTTTAAACCCTCACAGTGACCAAAATTGCCATTTTTACAGAGTTTTGCTTACTCAAAAGCTTCCATTTTGACCCGTTTCAGGCACAGAAATGACTTTAAACACACTTATTTTAGTTGACAAAGTCATAATTCACATCCAACAGTCATTTAGAGTCAAAAGATTAAATGTTGAAATTTCATCCATATTGACCATTTTGGGATCGTTCGACAGGTCCGGAGTCATCGTTTTTCATCCGAAAATTGATTTTTTGGACTGTACCAAAAATGATTCAAAATGTCAATTGGATCGTGCCTCATGTTGAATAACCACTTTTTAAACCCTCACAGTGACCAAAATTGCCATTTTTACAGAGTTTTGCTTACTCAAAAGCTTCCATTTTGACCCGTTCCAGGCACAGAAATGACTTTAAACACACTTATTCTAGTTGACAAAGTCATAATTCACATCCAACAGTCATTTAGAGTCAAAAGATTAAATGTTGAAATTTCATCCATATTGACCATTTTGGGATCGTTCGACAGGTCCGGAGTCATCGTTTTTCATCCGAAAATTGATTTTTTGGACTGTACCAAAAATGATTCAAAATGTCAATTGGATCATGCCTCATGTTGAATAACCACTTTTTAACCACATGGCTGCTAGGCGTTTTCCCGTCCTGCGCTAAAAAAACATAAAGTCCATAAATCATGACGAGCTGGCCTTGTCATCCGTGCACGGCAGGTAAGCGCCATGACGAGCCCAGCTCGTCATTAGCTTCGAAGGGGTTAAACCCTCACAGTGACCAAAATTGCCATTTTTACAGAGTTTTGCTATCTCAAAAGCTTCCATTTTGACCCGTTCCAGGCACAGAAATGACTTTAAACACACTTATTCTAGTTGACAAAGTCATAATTCACATCCAACAGTCATTTAGAGTCAAAAGATTAAATGTTGAAATTTCATCCATATTGACCATTTTGGGATCGTTCGACAGGTCCGGAGTCATCGTTTTTCATCCGAAAATTGATTTTTTGGACTGTACCAAAAATGATTCAAAATGTCAATTGGATCGTGCCTCATATTGAATAACCACTTTTTAAACCCTCACAGTGACCAAAATTGCCATTTTTAAGGAGTTTTGCTTACTCAAAAGCTTCCATTTTGACCCGTTTCAGGCACAGAAATTACTTTAAACACACTTATTTTAGTTGACAAAGTCATAATTCACATCCAACAGTCATTTAGAGTCAAAAGATTAAATGTTGAAATTTCATCCATATTGACCATTTTGGGATCGTTCGACAGGTCCGGAGTCATCGTTTTTCATCCGAAAATTGATTTTTCGGACTGTACCAAAAATGATTCAAAATGTCAATTGGATCGTGCCTCATGTTGAATAACCACTTTTTAAACCCTCACAGTGACCAAAATTGCCATTTTTACAGAGTTTTGCTTACTCAAAAGCTTCCATTTTGACCTGTTTCAGGCACAGAAATGACTTTAAACACACTTATTTTAGTTGACAAAGTCATAATTCACATCCAACAGTCATTTAGAGTCAAAAGATTAAATGTTGAAATTTCATCCATATTGACCATTTTGGGATCGTTCGACAGGTCCGGAGTCATCGTTTTTCATCCGAAAATTGATTTTTCGGACTGTACCAAAAATGATTCAAAATGTCAATTGGATCGTGCCTCATGTTGAATAACCACTTTTTAAACCCTCACGGTGACCAAAATTGCCATTTTTACAGAGTTTTGCTATCTCAAAAGCTTCCATTTTGACCCGTTTCAGGCACAGAAATGACTTTAAACACACTTATTCTAGTTGACAAAGTCATAATTCACATCCAACAGTCATTTAGAGTCAAAAGATTAAATGTTGAAATTTCATCATCATAGACCATTTTGGGATCGTTCGACAGGTCCGGAGTCATCGTTTTTCATCCGAAAATTGATTTTTCGGACTGTACCAAAAATTATTCAAAATGTCAATTGGATCGTGCCTCGTGTTGAATAACCACTTTTTAAACCCTCACAGTGACCAAAATTGCCATTTTTACAGAGTTTTGCTATCTCAAAAGCTTCCATTTTGACCCGTTTCAGGCACAGAAATGACTTTAAACACACTTATTTTAGTTGACAAAGTCATAATTCACATCCAACAGTCATTTAGAGTCAAAAGATTAAATGTTGAAATTTCATCATCATAGACCATTTTGGGATCATTCGACAGGTCCGGAGTCATCGTTTTTCATCCAAAAATTGATTTTTTGGACTGTACCAAAAATGATTCAAAATGTCAATTGGATCGTGCCTCATGTTGAATAACCACTTTTTAAACCCTCACAGTGACCAAAATTGCCATTTTTACAGAGTTTTGCTTACTCAAAAGCTTCCATTTTGACCCGTTTCAGGCACAGAAATGACTTTAAACACACTTATTTTAGTTGACAAAGTCATAATTCACATCCAACAGTCATTTAGAGTCAAAAGATTAAATGTTGAAATTTCATCCATATTGACCATTTTGGGATCGTTCGACAGGTCCGGAGTCATCGTTTTTCATCCGAAAATTGATTTTTTGGACTGTACCAAAAATGATTCAAAATGTCAATTGGATCGTGCCTCATGTTGAATAACCACTTTTTAAACCCTCACAGTGACGAAAATTGCCATTTTTACAGAGTTTTGCTATCTCAAAAGCTTCCATTTTGACCCGTTTCAGGCACAGAAATGACTTTAAACACACTTATTTTAGTTGACAAAGTCATAATTCACATCCAACAGTCATTTAGAGTCAAAAGATTAAATGTTGAAATTTCATCCATATTGACCATTTTGGGATCGTTCGACAGGTCCGGAGTCACCGTTTTTCATCCGAAAATTGATTTTTCGGACTGTACCAAAAATGATTCAAAATGTCAATTGGATCGTGCCTCATGTTGAATAACCACTTTTTAAACCCTCACAGTGACCAAAATTGCCATTTTTACAGAGTTTTGCTTACTCAAAAGCTTCCATTTTGACCTGTTTCAGGCACAGAAATGACTTTAAACACACTTATTTTAGTTGACAAAGTCATAATTCACATCCAACAGTCATTTAGAGTCAAAAGATTAAATGTTGAAATTTCATCCATATTGACCATTTTGGGATCGTTCGACAGGTCCGGAGTCATCGTTTTTCATCCGAAAATTGATTTTTCGGACTGTACCAAAAATGATTCAAAATGTCAATTGGATCGTGCCTCATGTTGAATAACCACTTTTTAAACCCTCACAGTGACCAAAATTGCCATTTTTACAGAGTTTTGCTTACTCAAAAGCTTCCATTTTGACCCGTTCCAGGCACAGAAATGACTTTAAACACACTTATTCTAGTTGACAAAGTCATAATTCACATCCAACAGTCATTTAGAGTCAAAAGATTAAATGTTGAAATTTCATCCATATTGACCATTTTGGGATCGTTCGACAGGTCCGGAGTCATCGTTTTTCATCCGAAAATTGATTTTTTGGACTGTACCAAAAATAATTCAAAATGTCAATTGGATCATGCCTCATGTTGAATAACCACTTTTTAACCACATGGCTGCTAGGCGTTTTCCCGTCCTGCGCTAAAAAAACATAAAGTCCATAAATCATGACGAGCTGGCCTTGTCATCCGCGCACGGCAGGTAAGCGCCATGACGAGCCCAGCTCGTCATTAGCTTCGAAGGGGTTAAACCCTCACAGTGACCAAAATTGCCATTTTTACAGAGTTTTGCTATCTCAAAAGCTTCCATTTTGACCCGTTCCAGGCACAGAAATGACTTTAAACACACTTATTCTAGTTGACAAAGTCATAATTCACATCCAACAGTCATTTAGAGTCAAAAGATTAAATGTTGAAATTTCATCCATATTGACCATTTTGGGATCGTTCGACAGGTCCGGAGTCATCGTTTTTCATCCGAAAATTGATTTTTTGGACTGTACCAAAAATGATTCAAAATGTCAATTGGATCGTGCCTCATATTGAATAACCACTTTTTAAACCCTCACAGTGACCAAAATTGCCATTTTTAAGGAGTTTTGCTTACTCAAAAGCTTCCATTTTGACCCGTTTCAGGCACAGAAATTACTTTAAACACACTTATTTTAGTTGACAAAGTCATAATTCACATCCAACAGTCATTTAGAGTCAAAAGATTAAATGTTGAAATTTCATCCATATTGACCATTTTGGGATCGTTCGACAGGTCCGGAGTCATCGTTTTTCATCCGAAAATTGATTTTTCGGACTGTACCAAAAATGATTCAAAATGTCAATTGGATCGTGCCTCATGTTGAATAACCACTTTTTAAACCCTCACAGTGACCAAAATTGCCATTTTTACAGAGTTTTGCTTACTCAAAAGCTTCCATTTTGACCCGTTCAAGGCACAGAAATGACTTTAAACACACTTATTCTAGTTGACAAAGTCATAATTCACATCCAACAGTCATTTAGAGTCAAAAGATTAAATGTTGAAATTTCATCATCATAGACCATTTTGGGATCGTTCGACAGGTCCGGAGTCATTGTTTTTCATCCAAAAATTGATTTTTTGGACTGTACCAAAAATGATTCAAAATGTCAATTGGATCGTGCCTCATGTTGAATAACCACTTTTTAAACCCTCACAGTGACCAAAATTGCCATTTTTACAGAGTTTTGCTTACTCAAAAGCTTCAATTTTGACCCGTTTCAGGCACAGAAATGACTTTAAACACACTTATTTTAGTTGACAAAGTCATAATTCACATCCAACAGTCATTTAGAGTCAAAAGATTAAATGTTGAAATTTCATCCATATTGACCATTTTGGGATCGTTCGACAGGTCCGGAGTCATCGTTTTTCATCCGAAAATTGATTTTTCGGACTGTACCAAAAATGATTCAAAATGTCAATTGGATCGTGCCTCATGTTGAATAACCACTTTTTAAACCCTCACAGTGACCAAAATTGCCATTTTTACAGAGTTTTACTATCTCAAAAGCTTACATTTTGACCCATTCCAGGCACAGAAATGACTTTAAACACACTTATTCTAGTTGACAAAGTCATAATTCACATCCAACAGTCATTTAGAGTCAAAAGATTAAATGTTGAAATTTCATCCATATTGACCATTTTGGGATCGTTCGACAGGTCCGGAGTCATCGTTTTTCATCCGAAAATTGATTTTTCGGACTGTACCAAAAATGATTCAAAATGTCAATTGGATCGTGCCTCATGTTGAATAACCACTTTTTAAACCCTCACAGTGACCAAAATTGCCATTTTACAGAGTTTTGCTTACTCAAAAGCTTCCATTTTGACCCGTTCCAGGCACAGAAATGACTTTAAACACACTTATTCTAGTTGACAAAGTCATAATTCACATCCAACAGTGATTTAGAGTCAAAAGATTAAATGTTAAAATGTCATCATTATAGACCATTTTGGGATCGTTCGACAGGTCCGGAGTCATCGTTTTTCATCCGAAAATTGATTTTTTGGACTGTACCAAAAATGATTCAAAATGTCAATTGGATCGTGCCTCATGTTGAATAACCACTTTTTAAACCCTCACAGTGACCAAAATTGCCATTTTTACAGAGTTTTGCTTACTCAAAAGCTTCCATTTTGACCCGTTTCAGGCACAGAAATGACTTTAAACACACTCATTTTAGTTGACAAAGTCATAATTCACATCCAACAGTCATTTAGAGTCAAAAGATTAAATGTTGAAATTTCATCCATATTGACCATTTTGGGATCGTACGACAGGTCCGGAGTCATCGTTTTTCATCCGAAAATTGATTTTTCGGGCTGTACCAAAAATGATTCAAAATGTCAATTGGATCGTGCCTCATGTTGAATAACCACTTTTTAAACCCTCACAGTGACCGAAATTGCCATTTTTACAGAGTTTTGCTTACTCAAAAGCTTCCATTTTGACCCGTTCCAGGCACAGAAATGACTTTAAACACACTTATTCTAGTTGACAAAGTCATAATTCACATCCAACAGTCATTTAGAGTCAAAAGATTAAATGTTGAAATTTCATCCATATTGACCATTTTGGGATCGTTCGACAGGTCCGGAGTCATCGTTTTTCATCCGAAAATTGATTTTTTGGACTGTACCAAAAATGATTCAAAATGTCAATTGGATCGTGCCTCATGTTGAATAACCACTTTTTAAACCCTCACAGTGACCAAAATTGCCATTTTTACAGAGTTTTGCTTACTCAAAAGCTTCCATTTTGACCCGTTTCAGGCACAGAAATGACTTTAAACACACTTATTCTAGTTGACAAAGTCATAATTCACATCCAACAGTGATTTAGAGTCAAAAGATTAAATGTTAAAATGTCATCATTATAGACCATTTTGGGATCGTTCGACAGGTCCGGAGTCATCGTTTTTCATCCGAAAATTGATTTTTTGGACTGTACCAAAAATGATTCAAAATGTCAATTGGATCGTGCCTCATGTTGAATAACCACTTTTTAAACCCTCACAGTGACCAAAATTGCCATTTTTACAGAGTTTTGCTTACTCAAAAGCTTCCATTTTGACCCGTTTCAGGCACAGAAATGACTTTAAACACACTCATTTTAGTTGACAAAGTCATAATTCACATCCAACAGTCATTTAGAGTCAAAAGATTAAATGTTGAAATTTCATCCATATTGACCATTTTGGGATCGTACGACAGGTCCGGAGTCATCGTTTTTCATCCGAAAATTGATTTTTCGGACTGTACCAAAAATGATTCAAAATGTCAATTGGATCGTGCCTCATGTTGTATAACCACTTTTTAAACCCTCACAGTGACCGAAATTGCCATTTTTACAGAGTTTTGCTTACTCAAAAGCTTCCATTTTGACCCGTTCCAGGCACAGAAATGACTTTAAACACACTTATTCTAGTTGACAAAGTCATAATTCACATCCAACAGTGATTTAGAGTCAAAAGATTAAATGTTAAAATGTCATCATTATAGACCATTTTGGGATCGTTCGACAGGTCCGGAGTCATCGTTTTTCATCCGAAAATTGATTTTTTGGACTGTACCAAAAATGATTCAAAATGTCAATTGGATCGTGCCTCATGTTGAATAACCACTTTTTAAACCCTCACAGTGACCAAAATTGCCATTTTTACAGAGTTTTGCTTACTCAAAAGCTTCCATTTTGACCCGTTTCAGGCACAGAAATGACTTTAAACACACTCATTTTAGTTGACAAAGTCATAATTCACATCCAACAGTCATTTAGAGTCAAAAGATTAAATGTTGAAATTTCATCCATATTGACCATTTTGGGATCGTACGACAGGTCCGGAGTCATCGTTTTTCATCCGAAAATTGATTTTTCGGACTGTACCAAAAATGATTCAAAATGTCAATTGGATCGTGCCTCATGTTGTATAACCACTTTTTAAACCCTCACAGTGACCGAAATTGCCATTTTTACAGAGTTTTGCTTACTCAAAAGCTTCCATTTTGACCCGTTCCAGGCACAGAAATGACTTTAAACACACTTATTCTAGTTGACAAAGTCATAATTCACATCCAACAGTCATTTAGAGTCAAAAGATTAAATGTTGAAATTTCATCCATATTGACCATTTTGGGATCGTTCGACAGGTCCGGAGTCATCGTTTTTCATCCGAAAATTGATTTTTTGGACTGTACCAAAAATGATTCAAAATGTCAATTGGATCGTGCCTCATGTTGAATAACCACTTTTTAAACCCTCACAGTGACCAAAATTGCCATTTTTACAGAGTTTTGCTATCTCAAAAGCTTCCATTTTGACCCGTTCCAGGCACAGAAATGACTTTAAACACACTTATTCTAGTTGACAAAGTCATAATTCACATCCAACAGTCATTTAGAGTCAAAAGATTAAATATTGAAATTTCATCATCATAGACCATTTTGGGATCGTTCGACAGGTCCGGAGTCATCGTTTTTCATCCAAAAATTGATTTTTTGGACTGTACCAAAAATGATTGAAAATGTCAATTGGATCATGCCTCATGTTTAATAACCACTTTTTAAACCCTCACAGTGACCAAAATTGCCATTTTTACAGAGTTTTGCTTACTCAAAAGCTTCCATTTTGACCCGTTCCAGGCACAGAAATGACTTTAAACACACTTATTCTAGTTGACAAAGTCATAATTCACATCCAACAGTCATTTAGAGTCAAAAGATTAAATGTTGAAATTTCATCCATATTGACCATTTTGGGATCGTTCGACAGGTCCGGAGTCATCGTTTTTCATCCGAAAATTGATTTTTCGGACTGTACCAAAAATGATTCAAAATGTCAATTGGATCGTGCCTCATGTTGAATAACCACTTTTTAAACCCTCACAGTGACCAAAATTGCCATTTTTACAGAGTTTTGCTTACTCAAAAGCTTCCATTTTGACCCGTTCCAGGCACAGAAATGACTTTAAACACACTTATTCTAGTTGACAAAGTCATAATTCACATCCAACAGTCATTTAGAGTCAAAAGATTAAATGTTGAAATTTCATCATCATAGACCATTTTGGGATCGTTCGACAGGTCCGGAGTCATTGTTTTTCATCCAAAAATTGATTTTTTGGACTGTACCAAAAATGATTCAAAATGTCAATTGGATCGTGCCTCATGTTGAATAACCACTTTTTAAACCCCCACAGTGACCAAAATTGCCATTTTTACAGAGTTTTGCTTACTCAAAAGCTTCAATTTTGACCCGTTTCAGGCACAGAAATGACTTTAAACACACTTATTTTAGTTGACAAAGTCATAATTCACATCCAACAGTCATTTAGAGTCAAAAGATTAAATGTTGAAATTTCATCCATATTGACCATTTTGGGATCGTTCGACAGGTCCGGAGTCATCGTTTTTCATCCGAAAATTGATTTTTCGGACTGTACCAAAAATGATTCAAAATGTCAATTGGATCGTGCCTCATGTTGAATAACCACTTTTTAAACCCTCACAGTGACCAAAATTGCCATTTTTACAGAGTTTTACTATCTCAAAAGCTTACATTTTGACCCATTCCAGGCACAGAAATGACTTTAAACACACTTATTCTAGTTGACAAAGTCATAATTCACATCCAACAGTCATTTAGAGTCAAAAGATTAAATGTTGAAATTTCATCCATATTGACCATTTTGGGATCGTTCGACAGGTCCGGAGTCATCGTTTTTCATCCGAAAATTGATTTTTCGGACTGTACCAAAAATGATTCAAAATGTCAATTGGATCGTGCCTCATGTTGAATAACCACTTTTTAAACCCTCACAGTGACCAAAATTGCCATTTTACAGAGTTTTGCTTACTCAAAAGCTTCCATTTTGACCCGTTCCAGGCACAGAAATGACTTTAAACACACTTATTCTAGTTGACAAAGTCATAATTCACATCCAACAGTGATTTAGAGTCAAAAGATTAAATGTTAAAATGTCATCATTATAGACCATTTTGGGATCGTTCGACAGGTCCGGAGTCATCGTTTTTCATCCGAAAATTGATTTTTTGGACTGTACCAAAAATGATTCAAAATGTCAATTGGATCGTGCCTCATGTTGAATAACCACTTTTTAAACCCTCACAGTGACCAAAATTGCCATTTTTACAGAGTTTTGCTTACTCAAAAGCTTCCATTTTGACCCGTTTCAGGCACAGAAATGACTTTAAACACACTCATTTTAGTTGACAAAGTCATAATTCACATCCAACAGTCATTTAGAGTCAAAAGATTAAATGTTGAAATTTCATCCATATTGACCATTTTGGGATCGTACGACAGGTCCGGAGTCATCGTTTTTCATCCGAAAATTGATTTTTCGGGCTGTACCAAAAATGATTCAAAATGTCAATTGGATCGTGCCTCATGTTGAATAACCACTTTTTAAACCCTCACAGTGACCGAAATTGCCATTTTTACAGAGTTTTGCTTACTCAAAAGCTTCCATTTTGACCCGTTCCAGGCACAGAAATGACTTTAAACACACTTATTCTAGTTGACAAAGTCATAATTCACATCCAACAGTCATTTAGAGTCAAAAGATTAAATGTTGAAATTTCATCCATATTGACCATTTTGGGATCGTTCGACAGGTCCGGAGTCATCGTTTTTCATCCGAAAATTGATTTTTTGGACTG
>NW_028241175.1:0-30474 GCF_964263255.1 Lissotriton vulgaris | reverse complement strand
GCCTGCCTGTAAATGCTGGAGGAGAAAATACCCATGGAGTTCAGTCCTGATATGTTTTTTTCGTAACCTTGTTAGTTTGTCTACCTCATTCTGCTGTTTAGCTGAGGTGCTTAGAGATAAAGACGAAAAAGGGGAAGATGCAATTAAATTGCGGATGTGATCCTCTGTAAAGGATAACGTGTCCTTCTCTGCCATATTACGCAGTGGACTAGTCCACTGCTGTCGATGTAATCGTGGAAAAGACACCTAGGTGTCCCAATCCCACTCGAGTAAAAACTCGCTCTACAATTTGTGCAAGGAAGGGGTTTGGCCCATCGAGGTTCAGGAGGGAGGGTAGGGCCGATTGAGCAAACAAAGAAAATGTACCACAACCTCCAATATTTTGAAAAATTATTTAAACAGAATAAACGGAAATCAATACGTGTATCCTAGCCATCTATTTAGGCTAATTAGTTTTAATTATTCAACATATTAGAAAAGAGGGACATGTAATCACTCAACAGAGAGTCCATTTTAGTGAAGTTACACTAGCAATACATACAGACAAAAAAGATAATTGCCACAAATTAATTGCACGAATACATGTAACTAATATTACAAAAAATCACAAATCATTTACAAAAAATTAATGAAACGTAAAATCACGGTAACATTGGAAATACAATACACAGTGAGACAATTAGAATATGAAGAAATAGAATCAGTTTTGCATAATAAACAATTCGTTATTTAGCAAAAAACGCTATATACAATAGCAACTACAAAATTTACGCAGAGTGTCCTCTTGACAAGATTCAGGCTATACTCAATATTAGTGCCGACGCGTTTCAAGTACCGGTTTTTTCAATTACCGGACTCTCATCAGGGCAGGATAAGTCTTTACGTGATAAACCAACTGTATGAGATAGAAAAAACAAAAACTGATTCGAACTGGACTTCCTCAAAACGTCTTCAGACAATAAGACACATGCATTTAGACAAAACATGATTTTTGAGGCAAGAAATAATTATTCTTACCTGGTCATTGACCAACGGTAAGCTAAGGGCCTTCTAATGTGCGTTCATGCGGTACTCGCCTGTAAAGTGACAAGGCAACAAGAGGCTAAGTCAAGTTGTTTATAGCCCAGGGAATACAATCGGCCATAGTGAAAGAAAAAATGGTTTTTACCTACAAAGGGCTGACATCGGGCGTGTGTTCTCCACTCTTATAATGCATGCGGATGCAGTCGTGGCATATTTAAAATCTAGCAAGGGGCAAAAGGAGTAGCAATGAGACATTTAATCGTCGAGTGTTGAATTAAAGCAACTCGAACTCACCAGGAATAAACTTACTTGAAAAAATCGCTGGTTTATGCAGGGGAGCCACAGTTTGAAATTGCGCGGTTAGGCGCCGGTAGAAGGATCTGAAACACGGGAGATACGAACGTGTTAGAAGTCGGGGCCGCTTAGTGGTGCGGAATAAAACGCTTTAACGCGTCGGCCTCTCGACCGGGATACAGGGACCCGCTTACCTTCTACTTCAGTATCCGAAAGGAAAAATTACACCCACGGGCAGCGTGAAGACGAGCCTACAGCTTGTCGTCTCCAAAACCTCATAACAGCAAAATCACATGACCATGGCAAAGGCGGAGCTCACCCCGCTGTTCAGTATGATGCATTGTGGGATTTGTATTTCTACTTATTTATCAAGGCTTAGAAGAGCGAGAAATAACAGGTTAAGCTCTGGTGAGCTCGCTCATGCAGTTTAATCCTTTGTTTATGGTATCAAATTTCATGATCAAATATGATTCCTTGCGCAATAAGGCACTATCAACGCAAAGAGCACCATTCTTAGTGTCAATTGCTGCCAAAACAGTCCATTTAAATTGATTTTCACTGTGGCCCGATGCCAAAAAATGTTCGACCATCGGTGCCGATTGGACCCTTTTCTTAAGTCGAGATCTGTGCTGGGTTATTCTTATGTTTATTTGTTGACTTGTTTTCCCGATGTAAACCTTGTCACATGGGCAGAGCACCGCGTACACAACATTTTTCGTTTTACAATTAGTAAATTTTGTATGTTTCCATGCAATTCCGTTATGGTCAAATACATCCCCCTCCAGAGTTGTTGGGCAGGCAACGCAATTACCACATCTGTGGTGTCCAACAATCTGCGGCAAGTTCCATTGCGTTAGTAGATCGCTTCTAGGTTTCGGAATGTAACTGTCAGCACGTATCAACTGCTGACCGATACTCAAATTTTTCTTCATTGCGAAGATAGGCTTGGACATAGGGCAGGTAAGATTCTCTAACAAATGCCAATTTTTAAGGACAATTTGTCGAAACTTATTGGTATGGGTGCCAAAAGTAGTAACACAGACCAGTTTGTCCAAATCTGACTTGATCTTTTTTTCTAAAAGAGTCTCTCTAGGTGTGAACCTTGCTCTTTTTTTAGAGTGCTTCAATAATTTTTTGGGGTATCCCCTCCCTTCCATTTCTCTACAAAAAGACTCAGCATGCATATCAAAGTCCCTAAGCTCAGTGCAATTTCTTCGGATTCTTAATAATTGCCCATAAGGCAAATTTTGTTTTAAACACTGGGGGTGTGAACTTTTATAGTGCAAAATCGTGTTTCTATCTGTATCTTTTTTGTACAGGGATGTGGTGAGTTGTTCATCTTGGCAACTGACTAGGACATCTAAAAATGTCATTTCGCTGTTACTTGATTGTATTGAAAATTTAATGTCACGATGCCGTGAGTTAACCCAATTGTGGAATAGATCTAACTCGGTCTGGCTCCCCTGCCACAGGAGCCAGACGTCGTCTATGTATCTCCACCACTGCACAATTTTTTCGAGGAACGGATTATTATTGAAAATGAATTTCTCCTCGTATTGGGCCATATAAAGTACGGCCATTTCCGGCGCATAAGGACAGCCCATGGCTGTCCCTTTGACCTGTACAAAGAACTCATTTTCGAACTTAAAATAGTTCATACGGAGGGAAATTTCAGCCAATGAGATTATGAAAGATGTAGGCACCCTATGTGGTCTTTCTCTGGATTCAAGATATACTTCAATCACCTCAAGCGCCTCGTCCTGAGGGATCTGGGTATACAGCGATGTTACGTCCATTGTGGCCATGATTTGGGTCTCTTTGTTGAACTGTATGCCCTCTACCTTCGTGATAAATTCAGTTGTATCTCTGAGATAAGATGTTACATGGCATAGAAACGGTTTCAGGAAAAAATCGATATATTTAGACACTGGTTCCAATACTGAGTCACAACCTGAGACTATAGGTCTTCCCGGGGGGTCTATGCTGTTCTTATGTATTTTAGGCAAAAAATACAAGACCGGTGTTCGCGGATGTTTATTATTTAGGAACTCAAATTCAAATTGGCTGAAATTTCCCTCCGTATGAACTATTTTAAGTTCGAAAATGAGTTCTTTGTACAGGTCAAAGGGACAGCCATGGGCTGTCCTTATGCGCCGGAAATGGCCGTACTTTATATGGCCCAATACGAGGAGAAATTCATTTTCAATAATAATCCGTTCCTCGAAAAAATTGTGCAGTGGTGGAGATACATAGACGACGTCTGGCTCCTGTGGCAGGGGAGCCAGACCGAGTTAGATCTATTCCACAATTGGGTTAACTCACGGCATCGTGACATTAAATTTTCAATACAATCAAGTAACAGCGAAATGACATTTTTAGATGTCCTAGTCAGTTGCCAAGATGAACAACTCACCACATCCCTGTACAAAAAAGATACAGATAGAAACACGATTTTGCACTATAAAAGTTCACACCCCCAGTGTTTAAAACAAAATTTGCCTTATGGGCAATTATTAAGAATCCGAAGAAATTGCACTGAGCTTAGGGACTTTGATATGCATGCTGAGTCTTTTTGTAGAGAAATGGAAGGGAGGGGATACCCCAAAAAATTATTGAAGCACTCTAAAAAAAGAGCAAGGTTCACACCTAGAGAGACTCTTTTAGAAAAAAAGATCAAGTCAGATTTGGACAAACTGGTCTGTGTTACTACTTTTGGCACCCATACCAATAAGTTTCGACAAATTGTCCTTAAAAATTGGCATTTGTTAGAGAATCTTACCTGCCCTATGTCCAAGCCTATCTTCGCAATGAAGAAAAATTTGAGTATCGGTCAGCAGTTGATACGTGCTGACAGTTACATTCCGAAACCTAGAAGCGATCTACTAACGCAATGGAACTTGCCGCAGATTGTTGGACACCACAGATGTGGTAATTGCGTTGCCTGCCCAACAACTCTGGAGGGGGATGTATTTGACCATAACGGAATTGCATGGAAACATACAAAATTTACTAATTGTAAAACGAAAAATGTTGTGTACGCGGTGCTCTGCCCATGTGACAAGGTTTACATCGGGAAAACAAGTCAACAAATAAACATAAGAATAACCCAGCACAGATCTCGACTTAAGAAAAGGGTCCAATCGGCACCGATGGTCGAACATTTTTTGGCATCGGGCCACAGTGAAAATCAATTTAAATGGACTGTTTTGGCAGCAATTGACACTAAGAATGGTGCTCTTTGCGTTGATAGTGCCTTATTGCGCAAGGAATCATATTTGATCATGAAATTTGATACCATAAACAAAGGATTAAACTGCATGAGCGAGCTCACCAGAGCTTAACCTGTTATTTCTCGCTCTTCTAAGCCTTGATAAATAAGTAGAAATACAAATCCCACAATGCATCATACTGAACAGCGGGGTGAGCTCCGCCTTTGCCATGGTCATGTGATTTTGCTGTTATGAGGTTTTGGAGACGACAAGCTGTAGGCTCGTCTTCACGCTGCCCGTGGGTGTAATTTTTCCTTTCGGATACTGAAGTAGAAGGTAAGCGGGTCCCTGTATCCCGGTCGAGAGGCCGACGCGTTAAAGCGTTTTATTCCGCACCACTAAGCGGCCCCGACTTCTAACACGTTCGTATCTCCCGTGTTTCAGATCCTTCTACCGGCGCCTAACCGCGCAATTTCAAACTGTGGCTCCCCTGCATAAACCAGCGATTTTTTCAAGTAAGTTTATTCCTGGTGAGTTCGAGTTGCTTTAATTCAACACTCGACGATTAAATGTCTCATTGCTACTCCTTTTGCCCCTTGCTAGATTTTAAATATGCCACGACTGCATCCGCATGCATTATAAGAGTGGAGAACACACGCCCGATGTCAGCCCTTTGTAGGTAAAAACCATTTTTTCTTTCACTATGGCCGATTGTATTCCCTGGGCTATAAACAACTTGACTTAGCCTCTTGTTGCCTTGTCACTTTACAGGCGAGTACCGCATGAACGCACATTAGAAGGCCCTTAGCTTACCGTTGGTCAATGACCAGGTAAGAATAATTATTTCTTGCCTCAAAAATCATGTTTTGTCTAAATGCATGTGTCTTATTGTCTGAAGACGTTTTGAGGAAGTCCAGTTCGAATCAGTTTTTGTTTTTTCTATCTCAAACAGTTGGTTTATCACGTAAAGACTTATCCTGCCCTGATGAGAGTCCGGTAATTGAAAAAACCGGTACTTGAAACGCGTCGGCACTAATATTGAGTATAGCCTGAATCTTGTCAAGAGGACACTCTGCGTAAATTTTGTAGTTGCTATTGTATATAGCGTTTTTTGCTAAATAACGAATTGTTTATTATGCAAAACTGATTCTATTTCTTCATATTCTAATTGTCTCACTGTGTATTGTATTTCCAATGTTACCGTGATTTTACGTTTCATTAATTTTTTGTAAATGATTTGTGATTTTTTGTAATATTAGTTACATGTATTCGTGCAATTAATTTGTGGCAATTATCTTTTTTGTCTGTATGTATTGCTAGTGTAACTTCACTAAAATGGACTCTCTGTTGAGTGATTACATGTCCCTCTTTTCTAATATGTTGAATAATTAAAACTAATTAGCCTAAATAGATGGCTAGGATACACGTATTGATTTCCGTTTATTCTGTTTAAATAATTTTTCAAAATATTGGAGGTTGTGGTACATTTTCTTTGTTTGCTCAATCGGCCCTACCCTCCCTCCTGAACCTCGATGGGCCAAACCCCTTCCTTGCACAAATTGTAGAGCGAGTTTTTACTCGAGTGGGATTGGGACACCTAGGTGTCTTTTCCACGATTACATCGACAGCAGTGGACTAGTCCACTGCGTAATATGGCAGAGAAGGACACGTTATCCTTTACAGAGGATCACATCCGCAATTTAATTGCATCTTCCCCTTTTTCGTCTTTATCTCTAAGCACCTCAGCTAAACAGCAGAATGAGGTAGACAAACTAACAAGGTTACGAAAAAAACATATCAGGACTGAACTCCATGGGTATTTTCTCCTCCAGCATTTACAGGCAGGCACTATCCCTTGGGGACTACAGATAAAGAATATCCCTGTGATCTTCACGGAAGATTCAGTTTATAAAAAAGGTTTCAGCTACATTAATACGAAATGTAGCAGAGATTTGATGGTGCATACCATAGAAACGGCACAAAGATTATGTAAGGAAGAGGAAAAGGAGATTGAGGATTTGTTGAAAGCAATTTCTGAAAATCCCACAATATCTGACGCCAAAGCATTGATTGAGAAGGTGGAAAAAGAGATCACAACCTTTAAAGATCACACAATTAATGTAAAAACCACACAGTTTGAGAGAGACTCTAAAGCTTTTAAAATAGAGCAGGTATATCCATTCCTCAAAGAGGACTTTTATACAACAACTGACTCTAGAAGAGCATTGACTTCCTTTCAAGGACGCTCTAGAAATCGATTTATTGGTTTTTCTGACACGTCATCTTCTGACTCTTCCCCAGACTCGCGACCTGGGCAACAAAACAAACAAGGAAATTCCAATCAGCCTTTTTTAGACAGGGGACAACAAAACCGGGTTCGTTTCAAACAACCCTGGGAAATGCGAACAAGAAACAGGCAGTACAACAATTAGAGCAATCCACAATTGTCAATCTCTCGGACAGACAACTGTCTGTAGACGAAAGAAGCGTCCTTGCTTTGGGGCTTAAATTCGTCCCCAATAGACGTACAGATTTTACTAAAATGAAGCTAGAGGCACTTGAATTTTGCCGCAAGATTAGACTCAAGTCGTACTTTTTGGGCACTGAAGTGGCTAACAACCTAGAAATAACTGGTTTAAGAGTTAAGTCAAAATTCACTCCCACTACGAACATACCCAAACAGATCTACGCCTTTGAGCAGGCAGTTCTTTCGTCCATAACGAAATTGGAAAAAGCTAAATGTTATGTTAAAAATAACATTACGAAGGGACAATCAGCAGCTATTCAAAATCTTAAAGCAGATAATTCAATTGTCATCAAACAAGCTGACAAGGGCGGAGCAGTAGTCATCTGGCCCCGCCCCATGTACCTGACTGTTGGTGATTCACATGTTAAGAACCGTGAATGGTACCGACCAGTCAAAGAAGATCCTGTCCATGAGATTCGAAGTAAAATAGACATACTGACTAAAGATGCTCTTGCACAAGGCTACCTTGGTCCCAAAGAATTTGAGTTCCTAAATAATAAACATCCGCGAACACCGGTCTTGTATTTTTTGCCTAAAATACATAAGAACAGCATAGACCCCCCGGGAAGACCTATAGTCTCAGGTTGTGACTCAGTATTGGAACCAGTGTCTAAATATATCGATTTTTTCCTGAAACCGTTTCTATGCCATGTAACATCTTATCTCAGAGATACAACTGAATTTATCACGAAGGTAGAGGGCATACAGTTCAACAAAGAGACCCAAATCATGGCCACAATGGACGTAACATCGCTGTATACCCAGATCCCTCAGGACGAGGCGCTTGAGGTGATTGAAGTATATCTTGAATCCAGAGAAAGACCACATAGGGTGCCTACATCTTTCATAATCTCATTGGCTGAAATTTCCCTCCGTATGAACTATTTTAAGTTCGAAAATGAGTTCTTTGTACAGGTCAAAGGGACAGCCATGGGCTGTCCTTATGCGCCGGAAATGGCCGTACTTTATATGGCCCAATACGAGGAGAAATTCATTTTCAATAATAATCCGTTCCTCGAAAAAATTGTGCAGTGGTGGAGATACATAGACGACGTCTGGCTCCTGTGGCAGGGGAGCCAGACCGAGTTAGATCTATTCCACAATTGGGTTAACTCACGGCATCGTGACATTAAATTTTCAATACAATCAAGTAACAGCGAAATGACATTTTTAGATGTCCTAGTCAGTTGCCAAGATGAACAACTCACCACATCCCTGTACAAAAAAGATACAGATAGAAACACGATTTTGCACTATAAAAGTTCACACCCCCAGTGTTTAAAACAAAATTTGCCTTATGGGCAATTATTAAGAATCCGAAGAAATTGCACTGAGCTTAGGGACTTTGATATGCATGCTGAGTCTTTTTGTAGAGAAATGGAAGGGAGGGGATACCCCAAAAAATTATTGAAGCACTCTAAAAAAAGAGCAAGGTTCACACCTAGAGAGACTCTTTTAGAAAAAAAGATCAAGTCAGATTTGGACAAACTGGTCTGTGTTACTACTTTTGGCACCCATACCAATAAGTTTCGACAAATTGTCCTTAAAAATTGGCATTTGTTAGAGAATCTTACCTGCCCTATGTCCAAGCCTATCTTCGCAATGAAGAAAAATTTGAGTATCGGTCAGCAGTTGATACGTGCTGACAGTTACATTCCGAAACCTAGAAGCGATCTACTAACGCAATGGAACTTGCCGCAGATTGTTGGACACCACAGATGTGGTAATTGCGTTGCCTGCCCAACAACTCTGGAGGGGGATGTATTTGACCATAACGGAATTGCATGGAAACATACAAAATTTACTAATTGTAAAACGAAAAATGTTGTGTACGCGGTGCTCTGCCCATGTGACAAGGTTTACATCGGGAAAACAAGTCAACAAATAAACATAAGAATAACCCAGCACAGATCTCGACTTAAGAAAAGGGTCCAATCGGCACCGATGGTCGAACATTTTTTGGCATCGGGCCACAGTGAAAATCAATTTAAATGGACTGTTTTGGCAGCAATTGACACTAAGAATGGTGCTCTTTGCGTTGATAGTGCCTTATTGCGCAAGGAATCATATTTGATCATGAAATTTGATACCATAAACAAAGGATTAAACTGCATGAGCGAGCTCACCAGAGCTTAACCTGTTATTTCTCGCTCTTCTAAGCCTTGATAAATAAGTAGAAATACAAATCCCACAATGCATCATACTGAACAGCGGGGTGAGCTCCGCCTTTGCCATGGTCATGTGATTTTGCTGTTATGAGGTTTTGGAGACGACAAGCTGTAGGCTCGTCTTCACGCTGCCCGTGGGTGTAATTTTTCCTTTCGGATACTGAAGTAGAAGGTAAGCGGGTCCCTGTATCCCGGTCGAGAGGCCGACGCGTTAAAGCGTTTTATTCCGCACCACTAAGCGGCCCCGACTTCTAACACGTTCGTATCTCCCGTGTTTCAGATCCTTCTACCGGCGCCTAACCGCGCAATTTCAAACTGTGGCTCCCCTGCATAAACCAGCGATTTTTTCAAGTAAGTTTATTCCTGGTGAGTTCGAGTTGCTTTAATTCAACACTCGACGATTAAATGTCTCATTGCTACTCCTTTTGCCCCTTGCTAGATTTTAAATATGCCACGACTGCATCCGCATGCATTATAAGAGTGGAGAACACACGCCCGATGTCAGCCCTTTGTAGGTAAAAACCATTTTTTCTTTCACTATGGCCGATTGTATTCCCTGGGCTATAAACAACTTGACTTAGCCTCTTGTTGCCTTGTCACTTTACAGGCGAGTACCGCATGAACGCACATTAGAAGGCCCTTAGCTTACCGTTGGTCAATGACCAGGTAAGAATAATTATTTCTTGCCTCAAAAATCATGTTTTGTCTAAATGCATGTGTCTTATTGTCTGAAGACGTTTTGAGGAAGTCCAGTTCGAATCAGTTTTTGTTTTTTCTATCTCAAACAGTTGGTTTATCACGTAAAGACTTATCCTGCCCTGATGAGAGTCCGGTAATTGAAAAAACCGGTACTTGAAACGCGTCGGCACTAATATTGAGTATAGCCTGAATCTTGTCAAGAGGACACTCTGCGTAAATTTTGTAGTTGCTATTGTATATAGCGTTTTTTGCTAAATAACGAATTGTTTATTATGCAAAACTGATTCTATTTCTTCATATTCTAATTGTCTCACTGTGTATTGTATTTCCAATGTTACCGTGATTTTACGTTTCATTAATTTTTTGTAAATGATTTGTGATTTTTTGTAATATTAGTTACATGTATTCGTGCAATTAATTTGTGGCAATTATCTTTTTTGTCTGTATGTATTGCTAGTGTAACTTCACTAAAATGGACTCTCTGTTGAGTGATTACATGTCCCTCTTTTCTAATATGTTGAATAATTAAAACTAATTAGCCTAAATAGATGGCTAGGATACACGTATTGATTTCCGTTTATTCTGTTTAAATAATTTTTCAAAATATTGGAGGTTGTGGTACATTTTCTTTGTTTGCTCAATCGGCCCTACCCTCCCTCCTGAACCTCGATGGGCCAAACCCCTTCCTTGCACTTCTTTAAAGGGGGGCACTATCTTATTCAGGTGCTTTGTATCAAAACTCCTTTCCCTACTGCTAGGTTTATTGCTGCCACCAGTGGGAACTAGCCCACATAATTCTTGCTCTCTAGCAAGGGCAAGTCTCTCTTTGGCCAGGGCAAGTTCTTCCCTTTCAATCCTCAGTTTGACTGCCCTTTCTTCAGCTTCATACACTCTCCTCTTAGGGGAAGACATTCCTCTGTGAGAAGAGTTGAGAGAGCCATTGGTTCGAAAGGATCTGCTAGAGCCTCTTGATAGAGACCTAACTCGTCCATTCCCAATGTTAAGCTGACCTGAGAGTGGGCCCAGGAGTCCCCCAGTACCAAGCTCATGTCTGCTTAAGTTGGACCTGCTTAGTCTACTGACTTCTAGCTGTCCCTTATCTGCCTCATCCCCTGATAACTCATCCTCATCCTCAGCAACATCTGCCTCAAGGAGGGGATGGATATCAAAGGGACCCTGTAAGGAGGGCAAACTTCCATCTGGATTAGAAGGGTCTGGGTTACCAGCCCTACTGGCATCATAAGCCTCTAGGAGACCAATCAGAAAGGAAGTGGTGGGGTTAGACCCCTGTTTTAGTTTCCTGAGAGTACACACTTGTCTCATCTCATGGAAGCTAAGAGCAGTATATTTTGAAGGGATGACCTGTGGAGGGTCAACTGACACAAGGGGAGACTCAGTGTTTCCTCCTGTGACCGACATACTGCTTCTAGTGTGGTGTAAGTGATGCACCTACCTACACTATGTGTTACCTACTGGTCCCTTGCTAGAGTTGTAGCCAAGGTGTGCTAAGCCTTGAGGAGCTACAACAGCTGGTTCAGTAGAACTCAGAGTATTCTAAGCTTTAGTTATATGTACCTGACAGTACTTATGTGATCTTTCAGCAAGATATTCTTAGGATACGTGTGGTAAAACAACAGCAAGCTCAAATCCCAACCGCTGCTCACCAATGTGAGAAGGTGGCCTGATATGCAGTGCTCACTATTCTAGTGAACACTATGTATCAGTCCAGCAACCCTTATTGATGATTGGTTGTAAGTCAACCTTATAGACCAGCTATCCTAGTAGCGTGGATACGAGCAGTCTAAGGCTAAAGACTCGAGAGGGCGCGTTAAGCCAGCTGTTTACCACACATATACCCCTTGAATACCAAGTGAAAGGACACCACACAAGTGTTATGAAAATAAACAGTTATTTATTTAAAGATCACAACAGCCCTGTACTCTTTATGAGGACAGGGTACTAAGCACAAACCAAAACTCTTACAAAAATACTTAAGTTAGCACAGTATATACAAATGCCCGAGGGGCACGGAAAACCATATACTCTGAAAGTGGAATGCGAAATTACTAGCAGGTAAGTACAGTACTAATAGCTTTTGGAATCGCTAGGACTTGACTAGGGAATCGTTAGATTACTTCTAGGAGGCCTAGGGGACTCGGGTGCAGTGTGTGCACTCTCACGCGAGATGCGGACAAAAGTCTATGGTAGCTAGGAATTAGAAAGTTAGTGTTCTCGGGCGAACCCGACCTGGTAGGGAGAAAACGAAAGTAGATTCTGACCCTTGGATAGTGAGGCTATGCTGGGGCACCGAAATGCCGAAGTTACCTAGCCCAGGGGCTGCAGCTGCATAGGTCTGAAAAGACGTCGGGAATCCTCGTAGACGGACCAGGAGCCGGAAGAAAAGATGCTGGCCGGTGACCAGTGAAGAAAGTTCAGTTGGATCCAAGCCTGGATCTCGAAGATAGATGACACCTGAAAGCAGAGGGGACCAAGTTCGAGACTACTAGCCAGTAGTCAGTGGGCACCAGGAGGGCACCGGATGGTAGCCACCTCGACTAGGTGAGTGGGTGACGCTTGACTCGAAGATCTCACGGACCAGGAGGCGTTGTCGGCGACCAGGATGGAGGATCGAGCTGTCCCACGAAGATGGAAGCTGTCGGCGTCGCTGGACCCAGGATTGGGCAACAAAGCCTTGGCAAATTCAAGCCCACGCGGTGGACCTAAAATGGCGTCTGGAGTGGACCAGGAGGGTCCGGGGTGCCTCTCTTGAACAAGGAAGCAAGGGCCAGCCTGGAGCAACCAGACCAGCAGTCGTGAAGTCGTTGGGCGTCGTTCAGAAGGCCACAAGCCAGCCGGCTAGTAGCCAAACAACGCGGTGCACAGCAAACAGCAGAAGGGCCCCACGCCGATCGTGGAGATGCAGGGGGGCTGATCTTGGGTGCTGGAGCTGCGCAGGGTCGGGGCTTCTCGGACCCCAAAGCACTCACCAGTGGAGGACACGGTGGGCTTGCAGTAAAGATGTCGTGCAGTCTTGGCGATCGTCGGTCCCTTGAGGTCTCGTCGCACTCACGGTTCTCAGCTTGGCTGTAGAGGTGAGTAGAGGTCAGAGGTGCCAGGGAAGCCGGGTCTCGTCGAGCTGGGTCGTCGGATTCGTGATGAAGGACTTGCAGCAGACCGCAGTGTTCTTTAGGATGGTGCCCGCTTGATGCAGGGTGACTACTCCTTAGCCACAAGGGAGAATCTTGAAGAAGAAATCGTGAAGTCCTTTCGAAGAAAGTGGTATCTTGATTCCAAAGATGATCTAATTTTAACAGGGGGCCCGCTCCCATCTTTATACTAAAAAAGGGGGCTGACCCGGTGACTAGGTCCTGCCTATGGGTGGGACTAGGTGGGGGGTGGTTACACCCCTCAGCCATGCCGGACTTCCCCAGGCCAGGGGCTGGTGTGCCCCTGGAACTGGTTCAGACCGGCCTATGCGTAGTGAGCACCGGGGTGCCACTCAGCAGTCACCTTCCTGTAAAGCCCTGCCTACCCAGGATACACAAAACCATGTCTGGGACGGTGCTAGCACCGCCCTTGACAGGAAACCCTTTGTCCAGGCTCCCCTCGCTGGAAGGACTCCCAGCTGCAGGGGGTCAGACTCGTGTCTGTGGTGGCAGCATCCATTTTGTGGAGCTGAGGCTTCAGTTAACTTTAACCGGGGTTCACAGTTACATACATGTCGTGTCCCTCTAGAAGGGTGGAATGCTAACCCCGTCGCCAGAATTGGCGAGGGGTTAGTATTCCAATTCGTATGACACCTTACTCGACATGTTTTGATAAAGCAATACCAAAGATAGCATTTAACCGCGAGGATTATAATGCACTTAAGAGTATATGGTATGCGATATCATGGAACAGCTATTAGGACTTGATTCCGCAAGCTGCAGACAGGCTCAGCTCATGCCAGAGCACCATCTCACATGATTCCAAGCACTCTGCCTTCAGGATTGTCAAGGCCTGCCATAGGAGTGACTGATAGGAATCTGTGTGTCCATTTTAGGGTTAGGTATAGGTATACTACACCTACAGCAAAGGGTGATTACACGACTTTGCCCCAGCTGTCATGCAGCCAGTTGTGTCAAATTTAGGAGGCCAGCCAGGGGTGGCATAATACATGCTGCAGCCCCTGGCAGCCCTGGGTACACCTATGCCCTGAGTTACAGGGTCTGATAAGGTGGCCCAGTACCACTTGGAAATGTACCTAGGGTACATGGAATCCATTTTTAAGAGAGAGCAGTAGGCCTGGGGTCCTGATTGGCAGGGTCCCAGGTCGACTATGTCCAAAACCAGCTAAAACACAGGGCAAAAAGTTGGGGGCAACCATAGTCAGGATGTACCTTCCTACACAAAGGGTTTTTAGGTCTCTTTGCGACTGCAAAAAACGTGTGGCCCATGTACCAACAGTATTTTGCGAGTCCCTAATGAATTAGTGACTCACAAAATAGGGTTAGTGACTCACTATTAGGAAGGGGCATTCCAAGGGCATCCCTTCCTAATAGCGACTCCAAAACAAATGTATGAATGTTTTGCATCCGCAATTGCGGTCGCAAAACACTCAGAGTTTACCACCCTTCTCAGAAGGGTGGCAAGGCACTCGCAAACGGGAAGGGGGACCCCTTCCTCTTTGAGAATGTATGCACAATTATTTGTTAAGGGCAGGCAGTGGTCCCAGGGACCACTGCCTGCCCTTAAAAAATGAAACTTCAAAGTTTCATTTTTCTTTTTTAAATGCATCCCGTTTTCCTTTAAGGAAAACAGCTGCATTTAAAAAAAACCTACTTTATTTAAAAGCAGTCCCAGAGATGGTGGTCTGCTGACCCCAGCAGGCCACCATCTCTGGGAGTGCTAGCCATTCCCAATGGGATCGCAAATTGCAACTGTCTCATTAATATTCATGAGGCATGCAATTTGCGACCCCATTCGGAATCGCAAACAGTGTCAGACACAGCATTTTGTGACTCGCTATTTGTCGCAATTTGCCGGTCGCAAAATGCTATGGTCGTAGATCTGGCCCTTAGTAGTATCTGAGGGGTCTGTGGTCTGTATAAACCTAGAAGTGATACCCTCCACTGACCCATCCTGCTCCAACGGAAGAAAGAAGGTCAGGGAGAGGTTCACTCTCCTCTTCCACCCCACCATCCAAGTCGAGGAGCATGGTTAACTCAGACTTCTTGAAGTGGGATTTGAGATGGTTGACATGTAGGACCCTTAAAGGGTTCATGGGAGTCTTGAGGTCCACCAGATGAGTGACATTATTCTCGCACTCCTAAACCTTATAAGGTCCAGACCAGCAGTCTTGTAGGGCCCTGGGCTCCACAGGCTCCATAACCCACACTTTTTGGCCAGGCTGAAACTCGACCAGAGTGGCGTTCTGCTCATACTACCATTTCATGCCCTCCTGGCTGGCTTCTATATTTACCTGCACTTGCTTCCAGAAGGGCTTCATCTGGTTACAGCGTGCAAACATGTAGCGGAGCACATCCTGGAGGGCATTCCTGGGAGCTTGCTCCCAACCCTCCTTCACCAGACTGCGAGGTCCTCTCACAGGGTGCCCGTACAGAAGTTCAAAGGGGCTGAAGCCAACCCCTTTCCGTGGTACCTCCCAGTAGGAAAATAAACAGCATGGCAGGAGGATGTCCCACTTCCACCTCATGGGATCTGACAGGCCCATTGTCATGCCTTATAGAGTTCTGTTGAACCTCTCAACAAGCTCATTAGTTTAAGGGTGGTAAAGAGTGGAGAGCTTGTAGGCATCGTCCACCCGGACCTGTTGCCCATGGTTGTCTTGGGATCCAGAGGCCTAACAATGCCGATGCCCACCCGTTCAGAGGGGGGTGACAATGATAGGAAAGGGTTGTAGGTGAGACTTGCGCTTCCCTCCTGATTTGCCACTGGCCTGCGGGTTGGATAGGACCTGCCAAAATCATCTGAGGCCCTCCTCATTTGAGGCCAATAAAAGTAGTTGACAAGCCTGTCAAAGGTCTTGTTCTGCCCTAAATGACCTACCAGTGGTATATCATGAGCAAGCTCCAGTAGGAAGGACGTGTAGCACTGGGGGACCACCAAAACACTGGTTGCAGCAGACTCAGGAATATTAGGCTCACCATACGGGAGACCATTCTCCCAGTAAATCAGGTGATCACCAGAAGTATCGCCAGCTGCCTAGGCCCGGGCCTGGGTCTGCTGCTGTAGGCCCACAAGAGTAGGGGATTCTGTCTATATCTAGCAGAACTCCTCCCTGTTGGGACTCCCTTCCAGCTGCCAGTTGATCGGCTCAAGTATGTTCCCCAGGGCGGCAACATCCTCCCCTATAGGCTCTGGGTTGCCCTCCTCAGGCTCAGTACCCTCCCGGACTGTGGGAGTTTCAGGAGTGAGTTTCCTATGCCCCTTACCTTTCCTCTTTTGGGAGCCATTGTTCTAGGCTCCAGGTGTGAGAAGGTGGCTCTATATATACTGGACCAAAGTAAGGTACAGTGTGTATAGAGTCCACAAATCCCAGAGGTATAACAGAGGTTAAAGTCAGGGCTGACCTTACTCTCCAAAGTGGTAGCTTGGTCGAGCAGTAAGGCAGTACCAGAGGACAGTGTAAAGCATTTGTTGTACACACTCAGTCAGCAAAGGTTTTCACACACTCAAGGACTGAACTCCAGGCCAACCGTTTTTATATCAACAGATATAGTTGTTTTATTTTTAGAACCAACAGGTGTAAAAATATACTTTTCTCAATATGAGTGATCTCAGATGAGTACTTTGCATAAAGGTAACAAACTGTGTAATCACAATAGGTACAGGGGTTGCAGTAGGCAACACAATTCTAAACACAATTTACCATTGAGCTCAATGGGGTTTTCTACATAAATGCAGCTAATTACTTAATAGATTACTTTTGTAATCCCAGGACTGGATCCTAAATTCAGTCTTGGTGTCTAAGCTGGAAACAGTTTAGTAAAAACGTTTTAGTTATTGCAGTGATTTTTAAGGAATAAAAGCAATTTCAAAAGTTCACACTTTGAAACTTTTCAAAGGAAATCTGGCAATGTTATCCAAGGGGAAAAAATTCAGGTTGCAGGTAAAGTATGATCTCATTACTTTTGTAATCCAGTACTGGGCTCCTAGGTCCACCACTGGGATCTCAACTTAAAACAGGTAAGTAATTACGTTTCAGTATTTCGTATGATTTTTAAAGAATATTTCAAGTTTTCAAAAGTGGACAGAAGAAATTTCATAGAAAAGCAGACAATGGATTCCTATGGAGAAAATACAGGTTACTAGTAAACTCGGTTAGGAGTACTTTTGCAGTTCAGTACTGGGCTACAAGGTACAGTACTAGCTTCTCACCTGATCCCAGGTGAGTACTTCGGAATTCGGAATTCAGTTGATTTTATATGAATATTTTAAGTTTTCAAAACTTCACACCAATGGCAGGTAAGTGAGTTACTGGTTTCCAGGTGAGGCCTTTGAAGCTTCCCCCTGCCCATCCTGGGGGAGGAGACCTAGCACCTCGCCCAGGATGTGCATTGTTGCAGGCCCAGGAGAGCGGGGGGCTCTCCACCCAGGGGTCCAGGAACATGTCTGCTGTGTGGCTGCCTAGGCAGCCTCTCAGTCCAGTCGTGGATTGGGGTTAGGTTTCAGGGGGCATCTCTAAGATGCCCTCTGTGGTGCATTTTTCATTAAATCCCACACTGGCATCAGTGTGGATTTAATGTGCTGAGAAGTTTGATACCAAACTTGTCAGTCTTCAGTGTAGCCATTGTGGTGTTGTGGAGTTTGTAATTTCGATCTCCCAGCACCATATACTCTTAATGGCATCACTGCACTTCCAGTGCCCAGGAATGGACCTGGGCACTGTAGGGGCACAGGGTTCATACACCTGTGCCCACACCACTGGCATAGGGCACCCAGGTAGAGGGGTGACTGATGCTAGGGCAGTGGGCTTGTGGGCATGGTACACAGGGAGCTGTCCCATGTCGACTCTTTGTTTAGTTCTGTACTTAGGCACTCAGCCTGCAAAGGCAGTATGTGGGTGCCAGGGTACAGGGCCCCTAAGGGTGGCACAATAAGTGCTGCAGCCCTTAGGGGTCTTCTCTGATCACCATGCCCTGGGTACCTAGGGTACCATTTACTAGGGGCTGACAGGAGGCCAGAGATGCCAATTGTGTTTTAGTTTCAACACAGTTTTAGGGAAGGAACACAGGCCCTGGGTACCTGGTTGGCAGGAGCCCAGGGCACACTCATTCAAAGCACATCAGCAGTCAGAAAAAAGTGGGGGCATACCAACGCAAGAAAGATGGCACTTTCTCACACCAGGTCCTCCTGACTAACCTCTTGGGCGGTCATAGACCATGTGGTGAGGCTCACCCACTCAGGCAAACTTAACATCACCAAGTGGGACCTGAGCTTCACCTCCTTCCAGGTAGATGGCTCCAGGACAATCCACGGGCATGGACAGACTCATATCTACCCTCAAAGAACCTGAGCTTCCCTGCAATTCAAAGGGAACCAGAACCACTGGTAGTTGCTATTATGGTTGTTAGCTGTACCAGCATGGTTGAATACATTAGGGACTACCAGCTCTGAGGTCCCAAATGACACCTGACAGTTGTTAATGCGGCTCCAGTGTTTCTTAGAGCCTCCTGCTCATTTATGGTGACCCATGGCTGCCTGTATTTTCTAGTGTTATGAGGAATTTGAGTTCTCTGCACCATCTCTCTGTCACCTAGGGGCACTAGGGTAACCTCTACACTGCCCCCCTCACTAACTGGGACAATCTCCTCCCCAAGCGCTACACAAGCCACCCCTAGTGACTGCACACTGGTAGGGGGCTGTGCCCACTTGGGAAACATTGCATCCCCCTTGAAGTACCCTTTCCGTTGGCACTCATAGCCCTTGGGGGTTGTCGTCCCTGATGATTTACTATCAGGGAACCATCTCTTCTTCTGCTGCTCGGGTGGGAATTAGGAGGCCTGACCCTTAGAACTAGTTTGGGGCCCTTTTGAGAACTGTTTGTTTTTATGTGTATCTCCCCCTCCTCCTTCTACTAATGGGGCTCTTGCCCACCCGAGACCCTGTCCACCCTTTTAGTAATATTCCCAGAAACCTTCTTGTGGACACTGATACTGACCCAGAGGTCTGCCTCTTAAACAAGCTCCCTGGAGTCAGAGAGCTTACTGTCAATCAGGTGTTGGTGCAAATCTGTAAAACAAAGAATGGACATGTGCTCCTTTGCAATCAGATTGTACAGTCCCTGATAATCCTTTACTTTACTGCCCTTCATCAAACCATCCAATGCCTTTCAAAAGCAATCCACACAATCCATTCAGGTCTGTTGGGCCAGTTTCTGACTGTGCCTAAACTTCTGTCTGTAATTCTCTGAGGTCAGACCATCCTTCCTGACAAAGGCTCCCTTCATGGGGGGATAGCTCATCCTGGCTCCCTTCTCTAGGTCCAGTAGGCTGTCCTTCTGTTCACTCGAGAGATGCCACCACAGACTAGCCTCCCAATCCTCTTTAGGGATCTTGTGCATCTGTAGGGCAATCTTATATAGCCTCAAACCACTAGCCAATATTGTCTCCCACAACAAAGTCAAGCACCAGACCGATAGGAATATGGGCCCGCTGGTCTCTAGAGGGCACTGTAGGTATGCTGCTACCATTACTGCTGGACTCCACCTGCTTAGCTCTGAGGTCTAGCTCTCTGAGACTTAACTCATAAGCCATTTTCCTTTCCTCCATAGCTAGTCTTCTCTTCTCCAAGGCAATTTATTTATTGAGTTTGTAAAGCGCGACAGCTACCCGTACGGGTTTCCCGGCGCTGATTGACAAAAGTAACCTGACACCCGACAAAGTGAGATCTACTGAATAAAGAGCCAAGTCTTCACAGCTCTTCGAAAGCAAGCATGATTGACCTCCGTGCGAACAGCCAGAGGGAGGGAATTCCAGAGTCTGGGTCCCAAGTTGGCAAAAGCACTGCCCCCTATTCTGGATAGTCTATACTTGGGAACACAGAATAAATATTGAGAAGAGGAACGGAGCGGGAAGGAGAATAGGGCTTAACTAGCGACTGAAGATAAAGGGGAGCTACACCCATTTTGATCTTGAGCGCCTTGAACTTTACACAGCTTTCTATGCAGAGCCAATGGAGTTCCCTCAGGCGCTCCGTAATGTGGTCTGATTTACGACAACCTCAAAGGAGCCGAGCGGCGTGTGACCGCCTTGGTGGACCCCAGATAGAGCACGTTACCATAGTCCAATCTGGAGGTCACCAAGGCGTCAACCACGGATCTCAGAGTGTTCGAGGGAAGCAACCAGAAGATTTTTCTAAGCCACCGCAAGATGGTGAAGCAGGTGGCTTTGAAAGTGGAAAGATGGGAAAAGATTTGAAAGGGCCGGTCCTTCTCGTCCTTCAGGAAGGACGAGAGCCAATCTAGGTCTTTGCCACCAATACCAATGTGTGAAAGGGATCTAATAAGAATACTGTGGGATATGGTGTCGAATGCTGCACTGAGATCGAGCAACATCAGTGCAGCAGTTTACCCTCGATCCAAGTGTAGGCGTAGATTTTCTGTCACACCTAAAAGAGTGGTCTCTGTAAAGAATCCCAAGCGAAAGCCAGACTGGGAAGGATGTAAAAAGTTGTCAAGCGCCACGTACTGAGACAAGTGTACGTGGATATGTCTCTCCAAGACTTTGGAAAAAATAGGCAGTAGGGAAACGGGACGGTAGTTGGAAGAAACACTGGGGTCCACAGTGGGCTTCTTCAAGAGTGGGGTGACCATAGCATGCTTCCAGCAGCTGGGGACAGTTGCAGTATTCAAGGAGTGATTAAGCAAAGTGCAGATGGTAGAAAGCTGGGGGGGCTCCAATGATCGTAAGATGCAGACGGGTACAGGGTCCAGCGGCGACCCTGACTTAACCTTGCCCAAGATCTCTAAGAGAGTAGAAGGGAGAAGATCAGGCCAGGACAAGAGTGAGGCTGATTGCTGAGTATGGAAAGTCGCCTTGTCAGCTTCAGGGGGCCAGTTAACAGAAATGTTACTAATGCTGCTAACTCCTTGCGCAGAAATGTCCTGATGAATATTCTCTATCTTAGAGATGAAGTACTGTGCGAGCTCGTCGCATTTATCGTTAGATAGGGGAGGAAGTGTGGCCTTAGTTCTGGAGCCAGCAAGTTCCTTGACCACGCTGAACAATATTTTAGATTTGTTGGCCGTCTCAGAAATCATTTTATTCAGGTAGCTTGCCCTAGTCTGGGCGTAAGCTTTGTGGTATTGCTTCAGTTCAGTTTTATAAACGAGGCAAGCGGAGGGGGAATAATCCCTTCTCCAAACCCGTTCAAGTTTTTTGCATCGGGATTTGTCGATTTGAAGTGACTCATTATACCAAGGGGCAGGGGTTCTGTGAGTTGATTTTTTCTTCAGAACCGAAGGAAGGCAAATATCAATAGCTTCAAAGAGCCAAGCATTCACGGCGCTAGCCACAGTTTCTGTATCTTCTAGGTCGAGCCGACTGAACGGCGGGTGGTCAGCAAGAACTTCATTAAGCACACCTAAATCCAATTTTTTCCAGTCTCTCTTCAATATGCTCCCAGAGGCTCTGCAATTGGTCAACGCTACAGTGCTAACGACTGAAAATGTAACTAGGTAATGGTCCGACCAAGGAACCGGTAGAGACAGGGAACAATGTAAGTGGGGAATATTAGAGAAAAGGGGGTCAAGTAGATGACCACCACTATGGGTGGGGCCCTTATTATGTAGAATGAGGTTCATAGCAGCCAGATCCTCTATAAAGTTATTGCTCAAGCTGTTGGTGGGATCTTCCAAGTGCACATTAAGGTCGCCCACCACTAGGAAATTGCTGGTAGACGGAAGCACAGAGATTATATAATCTGTAAACGAAACCAGCCAGGTGTTTGCCGGACCAAGGGGCCGGTAAACTAGCAAGCCGGTGAGAGTAGTCTTAGGGTGCAGAGCAAGCTTAAAATGTGCTGCCTCGCAGTTGTCTAAAACAACGGGATCTAGCTGACATTGGTAGGTGTTTTTAAATATAATAGCCACGCCACCCCCAATTTTTCTGGGGCGGTCGCACCTAACAATAGCATAGCCAGTGGGTAATGCTTCTGCAACATCAGGGCCAGAACAAGCATGAAGCCAGGTTTCAGTGATGAAGAGCCCGCGTGGGGATTCATCAGTGAGTAGATCAAAGATCTTGCGTCTGTGTTTTGGTAGAGAATGACAATTCATACTAAAAAAGGTATAACCCAAGGAGGGGGAAGTAGGAGTCCTCTGCGTGAGGCTGCTACAAAGCTGCGGGACATCGAGGAAGAAAGAACAGTGGGTACAGTTTTGAGAAAGCTGATCGAACTTGTCAAACGCAGAAGCAGTGTGTTCTAGTGTGGGTCTCAGGGCACAAAGTTGTTTCGCCCCGTACACAAGTCTAGGCAACATAATTTGGCCAGGGGTTGTGGCCCCTGGACCCATACGGGCGCGGACAGGCGCAGACGGGCACGCCTTAGGCGCGCCCGCTGCGCGGGTGGAAAGGGACACACATTTATACCGAAAAAGGGTGGGAGGTTCGGAATGTCTGGACCGCCAACCCTGCACCTCCCTGTAAAATGTCTGCTCACCCCCGGATCAGCCTGCGACAGCACCTAATCAGCTGCGCGGGGTGACGTAAGTGCCTGGGAGGTAGCCGGGGACGAGAGGAGCAAGTGTGCAAAATAGGCAAAGAGCAAGGTAAAAACAATTTTAAATAGTAAAACAGTAGAACACAAATGAGCAGCCTATCTTTCCCGGCTTTCCGCCTCAGGAAAGGAAAAGTGCAGAGTGCTAATGAAAATCAATGAGGGTCTGGAGCGTAGCAGTTTAAATACTTGAAAGGGCGGGAGGTTTGGAATGTCTGGACCGCCAACCCTGCACCTCCCTGGAAAATGTCTGCTCACCCCTGGATCAGCCCACGACAGCACCTAATCGGCTGCGCGGGGTGACGTAAGTGCCTGGGAGGTAGCCGGGGACGAGAGGAGCAAGTGTGCAAAATAGGGAAAGAGCAAGGTAAAAACCATTTAAAATAGTAAAACAGTAGAACACAAATGAGCAGCCTATCTTTCCCGGCTTTCCGCCTCAGGAAAGGAAAAGTGCAGAGTGCTAATGACAATCAATGAGGGTCCGGAGCGTAGCGGTTTAAATACTTGAGAGGGCGGGAGGTTCGGAACGTCTGGACCGCCAACCCTGCACCTCCCTGTAAAATGTCTGCTCACCCCTGGATCAGCCCACGACAGCACCTAATCGGCTGCGAGGGGTGACGTAAGTGCCTGGGAGGTAGTCGGGGACGAGAGGAGCAAGTGTGCAAAATAGGTAATGAGCAAGGTAAAAACAATTTAAAATAGTAAAACAGTAGAACACAAATGAGCAGCCTATCTTTCCCGGCTTTCTGCCTCAGGAAAGAAAAAGTGCAGAGTGCTAATGACAATCAATGAGGGTCCGGAGCGTAGCGGTTTAAATACTTGAGAGGGCGGGAGGTTCGGAATGTCTGGACCGCCAACCCTGCACCTCCCTGTAAAATGTCTGCTCACCCCCAGATCAGCCCGCGACAGCACCTAATCGGCTGCGTGGGGTGACGTAAGTGCCTGGGAGGTAGCCGGAGACGAGAGGAGCAAGTGTGCAAAATAGGCAAAGAGCAAGGTAAAAACTATTTAAAATAGTAAAACAGTAGAACACAAAGGAGCAGACTATCGTTCCCGGCTTTCCGCCTCAGGAAAGGAAAAGTGCAGAGTGCTAATGACAATCAATGAGGGTCCGGAGCGTAGCGGTTTAAATACTTGAGAGGGCGGGAGGTTTGGAATGCCTGGACCGCCAACCCTGCACCTCCCTGTAAAATGTCTGCTCACCCCCGGATCAGCCCGCGACAGCACCTAATTGGCTGCGCGGGGTGACGTAAGTGCCTGGGAGGTAGCCGGGGACGAGAGGAGCAAATGTGCAAAATAGGCAAAGAGCAAGGTAAAAACAATTTAAAATACTAAAACAGTAGAACACAAATGAGCAGCCTATCTTTCCCGGCTTTCCGCCTCAGGAAAGGAAAAGTGCAGAGTGCTAATGACAATCAATGAGAGTCCGGAGTGTAGCGGTTTAAATACTTGAGAGGGCGGGAGGTTCGGAATGTCTGGACCGCCAACCCTGCACCTCCCGGTAAGATGTCTGCTCACCCCCGGATCAGCCCGCGACAGCACCTAATCGGCTGCGCGGGGTGACGTAAGTGCCTGGGAGGTAGCTGGGGACGAGAGGAGCAAGTGTGCAAAATAGGCAAAGAGCAAGGTAAAAACAATTTAAAATAGTAAAACAGTAGAACACAAATGAGCAGCCTATCTTTCCTGGCTTTCCGCCTCAGGAAAGGAAAAGTGCAGAGTGCTAATGACAATCAATGAGGGTCCGGAGCGTAGCGGTTTAAATACTTGAGAGGGCGGGAGGTTCGGAATGTCTGGACCGCCAACCCTGCACCTCCCTGTAAAATGTCTGCTCACCCACGGATCAACCCGCGACAGCACCTAATCGGCTGCGCGGGGTGACGTAAGTGCCTGGGAGGTAGCCGGGGACGAGAGGAGCAAGTGTGCAAAATAGGCAAAGAGCAAGGTAAAAACAATTTAAAATAGTAAAACAGTAGAACACAAATGAGCAGCCTATCTTTCCCGGCTTTCCGCCTCAGGAAAGGAAAAGTGCAGAGTGCTAATGAAAATCAATGAGGGTCCGGAGCGTAGCGGTTTAAATACTTGAGAGGGCGGGAGGTTCGGAATGTCTGGACCGCCAACCCTGCACCTCCCTGTAAAATGTCTGCTCACCCCTGGATCAGCCCGCGACAGCACCTAATTGGCTGCGCGGGGTGACGTAAGTGCCTGGGAGGTAGCCGGGGACGAGAGGAGCAAGTGTGCAAAATAGGCAAAGAGCAAGGTAAAAACAATTTAAAATAGTAAAACAGTAGAACACAAATGAGCAGCCTATCTTTCCCGGCTTTCCGCCTCAGGAAAGTAAAAGTGCAGAGTGCTAATGACAATCAATGAGGGTCCGGAGCGTAGCGGTTTAAATACTTGAGAGGGCGGGAGGTTCGGAATGTCTGGACCGCCAACCCTGCACCTCCCTGTAAAATGTCTGCTCACCCCTGGATCAGCCCACGACAGCACCTAATCGGCTGTGCGGGGTGAAGTAAGTGCCTGGGAGGAAGGCGCGGACGAGAAGAGCAAGTGTGCAAAATAGGCAAAGAGCAAGGTAAAAACAATTTAAAATAATAAAACAGTAGAACACAAATGAGCAGCCTATCTTTCCCGGCTTTCCGCCTCAGGAAAGGAATAGTGCAGAGTGCTAATGACAATCCTTCTTCTTTGCCAAGGCCCTCTCAGCCTTCTCCTTTGCTGCCTCTATGGCCAGTTTATTTTCCTCCATTCGAAGTTTGGCCATCTCCAGCCAAAATTCCCTCTCCTCCCTCCTCCCTGCCAGCTGCTCTGGGAACAGGCTGCGGGAAGAGACACTGCTCCCTGCTCTGGCAGGAGGCTCAACTCCAGGGGCCAAGTCATCCCCCTCAACTGCAAGCTGCATCTCAGGGAGGCCCTCTCGTTGTCCATCCATCACATCATCCCCCTCTGTGGTTTCAATCACTGAATGATGGGCTTCTGACAAGGCCCTCAGTGCCTTTTGCAACTCCACATTATTGGTGTTGCTTTTTACAGGAAGTCCCCTCTCCTAGCAAAACTCCTTGAGCTGGTCCACGGTGTAGGCATCAATTTTGGCCAGCTCAAATTCCATTCTTGCAGGTGTGGTTTCACTAACACCAGTCTGAGGAAGAATTTGAAAAAAACAAAAAGAAGCCAATCAAGTAGAATAAAAAAAGTCAAATTGGTAGATATGGAATGATCGTGTATAACAAATTACTGTATGGCATTTCACAAACACATTTCCAATCCTCACCGCTGATCACCAATGTTAGAAAGGGAGTTACTGGTTGACCGGGGTGTGAGCCCTGGTCAAGCTGCAAACACATTCCTTATCAGGGTAAGGCACAAGCAAAACCCAAATTAACCTGTCCTATACCCCCTGGTAGCTTGGTACAGAGCAGTCAGACTTAACTTAGAGGCAATATGTAAAGTATTTGTGCAACACTTCAAACAGTAAAACAGAGAAAACACCACACAAAAGATTCCACACCATGTTAGGAAAATAGAGTTGAATTTAATAAATAAAATAAGACCAAAATGACAAACATCCAATAAGTAGAACCGGAGTTATGATTTTTTAACGAATAAACTGCTATATATCGCCTAAAAGTAGAATGTGCTAGACTGGGTCAAAGCCAAACCTTCAGGCCGGCCGCGATGCAGTGTGGGTTGGATACAGCCCAGATTAGTCCTGCTGAAGTTTTACATTTACAAGCTTTGTGCCAAGAGTGCCGTTCTCATTCATGAGACTCGCAAGGAGCATTGAGAGCTGCCTGTGAGGGCAGTCGGCTTGGTGCGAAGAGCAGGCCAGTCGTCACAGACGGGTAGAATGGAGCTGCACATTGGTGGTCCCCCATGGGCTCTGAATGCTGTGAAGAGATGGACTGGCAGCAGCTTGCGCTGAATTTCAGTGCGAGTGATGCGGTCTTGGTGTGAATGGGCCTGTTCGCTGTTACGAAGAGCCCAAAAGCTTGAGTTTAAGAGCTTGTGAGCAAAACCAAGGGTCCAGGACCTAAGAAGCACAACTTGGCAGTCAATAACTCGCTGCAGCTGGGTCCAGGAGCTAGTTGGGGAGCCTTTTGTGCCCCTGAGGCTCAAATCAGGAGGGCAGCATACTAGCCCTGTGAGTCACTCTGGGGTCCTTGGTTCAAGATGAAGTTGCACATCCAGTTCTTCACCAGGCAAGAGGACAGCAGGTAAGCACAGCAGGGCAGCGGTTTCATTACAGCAGCAGTCCAGAAGAGTAGCAATCCTTGTAGCAGCACAGTGGCCCTTCTTCCTGGCAGAGTATCCACAGGTCCAGAAGTGCACTGAAGTGTTGGTGTCTGAGTTCCTTCTTTTATACACAGTTGTGCCTTTGAAGTGGGGAGAAGCTTCTAAAGACATGCTTATGAAGTGCACAGATTCCCTGCCTTCCCTGCCCTAAATCCAGACTAACTACCGGGGGTATGCAGCCTTTTGTGTGGAGACAGGACACAGCCTATTCAAGTGTAAGTGGGGCTGTGCCCAGCTCCTCCCTCCCATCCTGCCACTGATGGCCCATCCAGTCACACCTAGGCTTTCATTGTGTGTGGCTGACCAGGAGGAATACACATATCTCATCTGCCAATTACAAACAGTCATGTGACTAGATGCAGGCTGCATGTGCCAAATGGCTATGGAAAGAAAATGTAAACTTTCTAAAAGTGGAATTTTCATAATTGTAATGCAAAATCCGACTTCACCATAAGTTAGGATTTTGAATTAGGATTGCAGAGATACCAAACATGATCCAGTTACCTTTTCCCATTTGGAAAGTACAGATATAAAGTGTAACAAGGTAATTTCACTGTTACCCTATGGGAAAGGTATGCCTTGCAGTAGTGAAAAAACGAAGTAAGAGTTTTTCAGAACCATAAATGTAAAACTACATGTCCAACTTTTTAAATACACAGCACCTGGTCTTGGGGCTGTCCAGGGCATACCTAAGATGTAATTTATATGAATTAAAAAGTTAGGGTTGGGCCTGACAAAATGTTTATTTTGACAGGTCAAAATTGCACTTTAAACTGCACACTCAGGCTCTGCAATGGAAGGTCTGAGACATGTTTAAGGGACTACCAAAGTGTGTAGCACAATCACTGCTGCAGGCCTATTTCTGGCATATAATGTACAGCTTGGGCACATGCAGTTCACTTTACTAGGGGCTTATAAATAAATGTAATATGCCAATTGGGTGTAAGTCGATGTTACAAGCAGAGCGCACAAGCACTTTAGTTAGCAATGGTTAGCAGTGGTAAAGTGTGCAGAGACCTACGGTCAGCATAACCGAAGTTGTCAACAACAGGAGGTCTGAAGGCAAAAAGTTAGGGGGAAACCACGCCAAGGAGGCCAGGTCTAACAACTGGTATCTCTCTAGAGGGATTTATGATTGAATGCAGGTTTTATTGATGCCTATGGATAAAAGTTTCATGTTCTCCCCTATTTTGTGAACGTTATGATCACAGATAGCAGACATTTAAAATTCTGCAGCACCCTGTGTCCTGATAAATCAACATAACTCATCTGTTGTGCAGTTTCTGTTTGCATTTCATGTATGTTTAAATTTTAGAATGTAGAAAAATATTAAACTCACAAGTAGTGTTGGGGTAGGTCACAGATTGCGACCAATTAGAGATCATCACAGGATGATGGCATGCTGGCATCAGCGGACCACCATGTCTGTAATTGACTTTCAATAAAGTAAACTTTTTTTTAGATGCTGCCCATTTTCACTAAACGAAAGAGGACTGTGTTTAAAAACTTACAGAGTTTACAGTTTTTTCAAAGCTAATTGTGAGTTGGCAGTAGTCTCAGGGAAAACTGTCTATTCCGCTACCCTTTTGTGAATTAGTTATCACCCCACCTTGGTAGATGGTACTTTACAATGATTTACGATGCTATTTCGATCCTAAACCATTCATAAATATGGATGAGAATCGCTATTTAGATGGGATGCCCACCACACACCCCTTCTAAATAGAAATTCCTTATCTATTTCCAAATGTATTTTAGGAGTTGGAAAAATGTGACGGACTCCTAAAATGATTTTATTACACTGCAAAAACTTTGTGGGAGGTAGCAAACTCTAAATCGGATAATTTGCAACCCCAAATATGGTTTGTACTTCTAGCCCTCAGTTCCTCTCTGGTTTGGCCTTTGCAGCTTTACCTCTCAGTCAACTGTGGGAACACTTTTCTCTTGATATGGTCTCCTGCTTTTATTTTTGGTTATTTATTTGGTTACTTTGGTTATGTGCTACCACTTTTGGTGAATGTAGTCTTAGTACACTTAACGCCAGATGTCCTATGAGGTCGTATTGCAACCCACAACAAATCTAAATTTTCTGAATCTACCGATTTGTACATAGGTCGGTTTGGAAAATGATTTACTGGCTGCAAAAACGCTGGTTGCAAATTGCAACCAGTTTTTGTGAGCAATAAAATGGACACCTGGCCTCGAAAGTACTAAGACTACATTCACAAAAAGTGGTAGCACATTGGGCACCGACGTTTTTGTGACTGAACTCTGATTTTGTGAACCAACCTCTGTACTAACTGGTCATATAGCAATTCTTAATTCACACAGTGTCACAGATTGACCTGGCTAATGCATATTAACTTGGAAGGTCACTATTTGTGCCCCCTGTGATTGGCTACAAGCTCAGGGATGGTGTCCTGCAAGGGACAGCAGAACATTATCCTTGTGTTTGCATTCGCAACTGGAAAACTTTTTTTTAAAGAAGCCAGTGTTAATTAAAGGAGTCAGTGCTGCTTTAAAAAATGTTGTTTCCCGTTTGGGAAAACTTCAAAGGGGGAGGAAGTAGCACCCTAGATCCCTTGGCCACTGCATACTCCTCCTGAGCTGCAACACGATTCTAAACATACCCCTTCTCCTTTGCAAATCTTTATTTTCTTTGAGTTGCTCATAACTGTTCAATGGTTTGAGACCTGAATTGCGGTAGCAGCGTACCAAGGGGGGTGGTGGTCTGCCCTGGGGGGCATGAGTTTTGGGGGCGGTGGCCTCCCCCCACTCTTACCTGCCATCTTGTGCGTCAATCGCCAGCACCCCCGCTCTTTTTAGGTCTCGCCTGAGCCAGCGCATACGCTGCTCTGCAAGACATTTAGTTAGTGGCATTTCAAAGTGCTACCACCATCTTTGCTTGGCCTCCAGCTTGCGGCCACGCGCGCGTGGACGTGCGCAGCTGCCATAAAGCATTCTGCATTCCACACATGGCTGTATCATGGCTTTCCTTTTGAATGCTCCTCCCCCTCCCCCACCACAGAGCGTGTCCAGCTCCTGACGCTGGTTGCTGCTGCTCCATGCTCCATCTGGCCACTTTCACTCTAATGGCCGTGGGCTGCGTCACGTTTTCCCCCTTCCCATGATCACTCTCAATTCCCTCCCCTCCCCGCGATCACTTTCGTGGCCGTGCGGCAGTTCGCTCACTTTCATTATCTTCCAGCGCAGGCCGCGCGGCCGCCTCACTTTTTCCCCCTTCCCGCGATCACTTTCAATTCCCTCCACGCGATCACTTTCACGTTTGAACTTGGTCTGGTGACATGGGTGGATATTGCTGTCAGAGAAAAAAACATAGAGCCCTGGTACAAATTCCTATTCGTATAAAAAATGAAATAAAACACATTCACATGTACCTTGGAACCTTCCTTCTATACGTGCAGTCGAAATAACCACATATTGACCATCATGAGTGTTGTAATATTCCTAAATCCTGTACCTACCGGTATATTAGCATCTTGGAATGAGGCTTTGTTCATCAAGCTACAACTCTTTAGTTAAG